>NC_139041.1:4394771-4559048 GCF_964662115.1 Mustela nivalis
TATCATGTCATATACTTTTATATGGGGCAAGATAGATAGATATATATATATCTCCAGGTGATCCTGATGTGCTTTCCTCGATATCCCCACCACACTCCCTCTGGCTCAGTGTCAGGGAGGCTGTCCTGGGTTCAGAGACTTAAGTCCCTGTCCTTAGCCACCTGATTCACACAATTTACCACCATGATGCTTTGCTCTTTTCAAGTGCTGTCAAACAGAGTCCAAGTTAATGCTGGTCCCCAGATGCAGGACACTCTAGTATTGGGGTATTACTTTTCAACAGGCCACCTCGGGTGGCTCCCTTCCATTTTTGTTTATCTTTTAATCTCAGTCTGGTGTCCTCTCTCTGCTTTTCCTGCCCACTTGTGTCTTCTGCCCTGTATAAATCCAGACATGTACAATTCGGTTCTCAGGCTGATGTCTTGGGTTATTGGAGTTCTTTGGTAGGAAATCACCATCCTATGGGGTATAGGCTGAGACTGTGACTTTTCCTACTTCCCGTTATCTTATCTCATCTCACATAACACTTATTATGAAATTTCAAGAGATAAGAGGTTGGCCATTATGGATATCAAATCAATTTTATATGCCTTGAAAACTCACATTTTATCACGTTCAACATTTTCTTCAAATTATGTCCCATTTAGTCCTATTTTATAAATACGTATTCCCACTAACCTGCCTTAAACACAAAATTTTGTGTGTCTGGGGAAAGTCGTATTTTTTGTCCATTTACCCCTACTTTTTCACATGTTTCATTACTACCATGAGAGAGTGAAATCATATAATATTTGTCTTTCTGAGACTGAGACATTCGAAGTAGCCCAATGCTCTCCATAACTATGCCACATGAGGCAAGTGGCAAGAATTCATTCTTCCTTAAGGCTGGGTAAGAGTCTATGGTGCCTTTGGAGGACAGTGAGATAGTAGTAGTGTCTGGGAACTCCAGGCTTGTCATTAGCCATGAAAACAAAAGGAAGATGACTACATCAACTGCACATGGCAGAAATTCACCTGAAGCCTACAAACTAAGTGCTACATCAAAAGAGAAAAAAGTTGCAGAGTCTATGGAAGAAGATTGGAGTATGGCTTAGGAACGTTTGGTGCTTCAGAGGGCAGTAAGCCAATGCAAAAGACAAAGGTACAGGAGAGAGGAGAACACTGGGGGAACCCCTAAGGAGCAAGTTTGTCAATGCCATTGGCTGTGGCCAGCAGATGATCTGGAGGGCACAAGTTACTGCCAAAAAAAGGTCTTGAGGTCGGATTGTTCAGATCAGCAGGCTTGGCAGATATCAATTTCAGACAACATGAGACAACACTGTGTTGCTCCTAGAGATGACACCAACAAGCAACCTGGAGATGACACGAACAAGACAGCCTGGAAACCATGATCAGAGACAGTACGAGGGGTCACAGTGGGAAGATGGTGTGTTCTGGCAGTGCATCTGAGAGAGGCAGAGTTCGTAGGGATGACTTGATGGGGGTACAAGAAATTTGGGGCTCTTGCACAATCAGCATAAAGACCGAACTACTGGCAAAGACTTGACGGTGAGGACATTAGCTGCCTCATGTACAAAAATCAAGTCCCAACCTTGGAACACTGGGGGACTGCCTTTCTAAGTCCAAGTTGCTTAGTTAAAGGAGAAGAGATTTTCCATTAGGGGACTAGAAGAAACCCTGCTCACAAGATCTCTACTGACCAAAGCATTCCGCAGGCCTTCTTTCTGTTGAGTTGTTTGAAAAATTCATTTCACAGCCAAACCAGTGCATACCAAGCTAAACCTCACCATATTCAGCACAGAAACCAAACACTCGAAATGGCAGGCAAGGAGAGCCTCTGCAGATGACTGTCTTTAAGGACAGGGTACAGCCACAACACAACAGCAAAGGGCATGCATGCCACTCTCAACCGAGTCTCCCTCAAGGGCCAGCCCTTGGACACTGCATGATCTCTTCTTCCTAAAGCCATTAACCTAAGTGGGTAGAAAACAGAATGGGCTTTGTGAATAGAGAGAAGAAGACAGAGACCTAGATACAATGCAAAGATGGAAGAGTCAACTGATGCTGAGGAAAAAGAATAAGAATTGATCATGGCCAGACAATCAAAGTGAAACCTCTAAATGTAACACGCCCAATGGAGGATTAAAAGCAACAAACAGGATACTCACTGTACATCAGAAACACACAGAAGACATCAGGGAGTCTCGAATCACAGAGATAAAACTGGTAAAAAATATAATAAAGTATTGGGTCCCTGATGAAAAGATTTGTAGCAGACTGGATGCAAAGTCAAAAAAGCTGGCAAAAGCATAGGATCAAATTAGTGACCTGTAAGACAAAACTGTAAGAGAAGGAAGAAAAGATACAGAGAGAAGGAAGAATGATGGAAGATGACAATGAGCTTGGGAAATCATCAACTCCAAAGAATGGAAAGAGGTGACTATTGTAGAAGACCTATGAGGAAGAGAATGTAGAAGGCCAAACATTTCTTTGAGATATCAGAGCTGAAAATGTCCTTCATCTGGGAGATGATAGAGATCCAGATTCAGAGGCACAGAGGACTCCCATCACCATCAACAGAAGCAGATCACCAAAAGACATAGTGTCATTCCCCTTGCAAAAGCTATCAATGGAGTAATTCCTTTTACCCAAATTCGTGTGGGAGAGTAGTGTGTCCTTCGCCAAGTCATTGAATTCAAGATGATAAGTTATACCAGCTCTTGAAGCAGGTTGGATAGAGGAAGCCAAGCTAGTTCAAGACAAAATCCGTATCCCCTGGATTTCTGAACAATGACAGATCAGTGGTTCTTGTCTAGAACTCTGAGCTATTAAGAAGACAAAAATTAAATCCTGTGGTTTGTCCATCAGCTCAGAGGCAGCCTTCAGCTCATATCTATGATCCCAGGGCCAGGGCCTTGACTGTGATCTCAGCTTCCCTGCTCAAGGGCAAGTGTGAATTCCCTCCCAATCTCCACCCTCTGAATATGATATTTCTGTCTCTCTCTCAAATAGGTGCCTGTGCATTCTTTGATGAAAAACAAACAAACGAACAAACAGATTACAATGATTCCAATTTAATTGGACCTAGATCCCTAAGAAATGCAGTCAGATACAGAGCAGCTCCCACCATCCTAAAATGCCAGACCTTCGTTCTGTGCTCCCTTGTTCATTCTCCTGTTCTTTGTCTTTCTGTACTTCCTCACCAACCTGTAGCAAACGCTTTCTGTCCCGCTGTTGTGGCCTTTGGTTGTCACATTGTTCTTCCTCTCCTGGCTCCAATAGAACATGCACATCTTCTGCAAGAGACACTGGTTATCGCATGAAGGCAATAGGGGGGTTTTCATGAGAGGGTTAGGCAGGCTTGTGCAGCCATATCTCCATCTGTTCCTCCAGGGTAGCTGCATCACCCTCTGGGAATGCTCAAGGTTCTTCGACATTTGAATCCTCTTCCATGTTTCCTTTTGGAAATACATGTTTTCTTCTTGAAACGGGGATGAGTGTCTTTCAGATGGCTTTCCTTCTGCAATATGTCTCTTCCAACATACTTCACACTTGCTCCTGTGGACTCTAAGTACATGAGCTCGTCCTGGGACTCATGTTCTAGGGTGTATAGTCTGACTTTCATGCTTGGTCACTTTGAAGATCGGGAAGCCCTCTTGGCATGATTTCTTGAGATGCTAGAAGAACTCATGTCTTCGCTGTTAAAAACTCCAGGCTTACCTTTGGCAAGGTTGTGGGTGCTTCCTGTGAAGTTTCCTTGGATGGGCTTTCCCTAGTCAGAAGTGCCCTAATTGGGTGGGAGGACCATATACATTTGGGGGACATGGAGTTCCTTCCAAGTCTCTGTTCAAACCTGATTCTTTCTTCGCCTATCGTGGATAAGATGGAATGGTGCATTCTTGTCTTTTGCTGTAGTCCAGATGACTGTTGCTGACTCTCACTACAATAGACTGCAAAAGTGGCCTTGGGGAGTGTGACACCGACTCGCATTGCAAACTGTTTTAGTGAGAGACCCAGGAAGCTCCAGTGGATTGGGAGGACTTGGAATTCTCTTGGCCCACCCATGACTAATCCAGCCAAGTGTAGATCAGGTGTGGTTTGGGGAGGAGTGGTTTCTATGACTTCAAACTTGGTGACAACACAGAAGTTGGCTTCACTGAAGCAGCCATCCCTTTCCCATGACCTTTGAGTCCCATGGCTTTAGGTAGGAAGCATGAGGAAGGACAGAAAAAGAACCTTCAGAGCATGACCAAGAACTCAGGATGTCCTGGGTGTTAATGTCCCACTACCCCTTTTCTAGACAAAGAGAAAAGAAAATGATGTCTGATATAGTGACCTGGAAAAAAAAGACTGGAAAATAAGGAAGGAAATCCAAAGAGAGAAGGAATAATGATGGAACATGGCAATGAGATTAAGGAAGTCATTGACTCCAAGGAATGGGAAAATGTGCCTATTGTAAGAGAACTAGGAGTGAGATAAAAAAAAAAAAAGAGGGCCGAACCTGTCTTTGAGAAATTAGATCTGAAAATGTCCTCATCTGGGAGCAGAAAAAGAGATCCAGATTTAGAGGCACAGAGGACTCCCATCACCATCCACAGAATCAGAGCACCAAAAGACATAGTGTCAATCCCCCTGCAAAATCTAACAGTGGAGGAATTATCTTTACCTAAATATGCATGGGAGTGTATTGTCTCCATAGCCATGTCACTGACTTCAAGAAGACAAGCTATACCAGCTCTCAAAGCAGGTGGATAGCTCAAGCAACACCAGCCCAAGCCAAAATAGCTATCCTTTGCATTTCTGAACAATGACAGGGCAGCGGCTCTTGTCTAGAACAAGGATGTATTCAGAAGTCAAAAGTTGGGTCCCGGATGTGTCCATCAGTTCAGAGGCGGCTTGAAGCTCAACTCATGATCCCAGGGTCTTGGCATCGACTCTGGTCTCAGGTTCTCTGCTCAGGGAGAAGCCAGCTTCTCCCTCTCCAGCTCCACCCCCTGATTGTTATCTCTCTGTCTCTCTGTCCAAAATGGGCATGTGCATTGTTTGACAAACACAAAACAACAACAACAACAACAACAACAACAACAACAACAACAACAACAACAACAACTTCAGTGTGCAAGGGTTGACTGGGCCAGAGAATGTTTTATTTAATTTGAACCTAGGTCCCTATGGAATGCAGCCAGTTAGAGAGAACCTCCCACCATCTTAAAATGCCAGACCTTCGCTCAGAGATCCCTTGTTCATTCTCCTGTTCTTTGTCTTCCTGTATCCCATTAACAACCTGTAGCATCCACTCTCTGTCACGCTGTAATGGCCTCTTGTTGACACATTGTACATTTCTACTGGCTCTATTAGAACATGCCCATTTTCCACAAGAGGGACAGTTTCCTTATTGCAAGAAACCATTTGGGGGATGGTGATGAGAGGGTTAAGGCAAGCTTGTGCTTTCACATCTCCATGCAGTTCCCCAGAAAGGAGCTGCTACACCTTGTGCAAATGCAAAAGGTTCTTCAACATTTGAATCCTCTTCAAAACATCCTTTTGGAGATACAAGTTGTCATTCTGAAACAGGCATGGAAGTGTTTCAGATCACTTCACTTGGGCTATAGGTCTCTTCCAACATGCTCCATGCTTGCTTCTGTGGACTCCAAGTACATGTATCCTTCCTGGATCTAACGGTATAGGATATAGACTCTGCCTTAGTGCATTGTCACTTTGAATATAAGGTGGCCATTTTGGCACAATTTCTAGAGATGCTCGAAGTACACGTGTCCTAGCTCTTGAAGACTCCAGACATGTCTTTGGCACTGTTCCGAGTGTTTCCGTTGAGCTTTCCTTGGGTGGCCTTATTTCTGATTAGAATTTCCCTGATTGGGTGGGAGAACAATAATCATGTCCAGGGCTCGCATTACCTCCCTTGAGGCTTTGTTTGAGGCATGATATTTTCTCCGCCTTTTATGGCTAAGATGGAATGGTGGATCATGCCTTTCTCCGAAGTCCAGAGGGCTGATGATGACAGTCACGACCAAAGCTTATGAATTCGGCCATGGAGAAGGTGACAACGACTTGCTTTGCAAACTGCCTTGATGAGAGACCCAGGCAGCTCCAGCAGTTTGGAAGGGCTTGTGTTCCTCTTGTCTCACCCATGACTATTCAAGTCAAGTGTAGTGATCAGGCGTGGGTTAATGAGGACAGGTTGTTATAACCTCAATGCTTTGGTATTCACAGAAGCTGGCTTCACTGAAGCAGCTGTCCCTCTAACATGAACTTTGAGTCCTACAGCTTTAGGTAGGAAGCCCCGGGAAGGACAGAAAAAGAGCCCTCTGAGCCTGATCATGAACTCAGTTTGTCTTGTGTGTTAATATCCCACATCCCCTTTTACACAAAAAGAAAAGAAAATGAGATTAGGTATACCAGGATTTAGTCCAGCATTTCTCCAGAGACAGCAAGGCTTTGCTATTTCCACTACAATTTCTAGAAATCTCAAGAAACAGTAAAGCCTCTTGGGTATCATCAGCTCTCTGTGAAGTTTTCATCCTGTGCGTGAGAGAGTTCTTTGTCATCATCTTTAACCTATGGATCAGTAATGACTAAGGGACGAAAAGTCCCTTTTCAAGGAAAGATGTTAGGGCATGGAATTATTGTGCTGTCTGGGCCCACATCTCCTAGTTTTATGAAATACTAGTCATAAACGATTAGGGGGCTCTGTTTACCTGGCTTTACCTTAAATGTCTTTGCAAAGGCTTCAAGGAGTTTGTAATTCTGCATCATAGATAACCCTTAAGGAAGAGCACTGGAGAGCAGTCCTTGTCATCTCTAGTTAACTCTACCTTCTGTGGTAATGGGTATAGCCATGTTTACTAAGTCTTTTTAATCAGAGGAAAATGAATGACCTATATTGATGCCCTACAAGGTCCAACTGAACAGAACTGTAGATTGAGCCTCAATGCCCTTGCAAAGACTAGTGGTTAAAGAAGGTGTAGTTCATATTGCCAACAGAGTATTCCTCAGCCATCAGGGAGTTTGAACCCCTGGTACTTGCATTGACACGAATGCCACAGTACTGGGTGATGTGAAATGGAAAAGGAGAAAAAGGGCGATATCATATGACTTCCTTTGTAAATGCCCCCAGGAAGAATACCATGGCCTTAGTAGAAGGAAGTGAAAACTGAAAAGAATATGTAGAGAAGGAGACAAACCAGGAGTGACTCAGGTCTCTGAAAACCATGCTGAGGGTTACAGTAAATAGAGACATGCAGGGATGTGGGAACTGGCTAATGGGTGTTTAGGAGTTGTGGGATATCTTATGAAATAGCCAAGATGGCGGGGAAGTAGGAGGGGGCACCCTTTCAACCTGCACCCCAAAATGAACTGGTTATCTTCCAAGGATCTCCAATCATCCACGAAATCAGCCTGAGATCAGATTTATACATGTCTGGATCTCTACTGGAGCAGAAGACGCTAGTGGGCAGGTAAAGAGGAGTGGGAAAGTCAGACTGATATTGGAAGATAAACAAACGGGGAAGGGAGCCACCAGAGGTGACCCTTTGGAAAGTAATATCCCAATACGAGAGTGCCCTGCACCTGGGGACCAGCATTAACTCGGGAGTCTGGTTGAAATCAGTCAAAAAGAGCAAAGAATTATGGGGGGGGGGGAATTGCGGGAATCTGGGTGTTAGGGTCCGGGCTTAAATCCCCAGACCCAGCAAAGCCACCCCTAGCCCATAGCCAGAGAGAGTGCAGTAGAGAAACCAGGTCTTGGTCCCTGAACCACCAGCACGCCTGAAAGTGCATGGCACCCAGCTCCCCTGAGGGGCCAGGAGCATAACCAGCCAACAGAAGCACAGCCTTTTTGCAGTCCCCACACAAGTGCCCTGTTTTCCCTTCAGAGTTCTTTTGATTCATGCCACGGACCCTCCCCTGACATCGGGGCACACAAATGCCAGCCACGTGCTCTCAGACTGGAAATACCATGCACTCCCCGCCCCAGGCAGTGGGAAAATCTCAGTGTGCAATCGTTGCTTCGATCTTCTCTGGCAGTCTGGAGCTGTCCAAACAGCCGCCGCTGCCATGGTTTTGGGTACAAGCAAAAAGTCCTGAGTCCCCAAGGACCACGACAGGGAACCTTCTCTGCCAGCGGCCAAGGGGGGATTTATTTGAGCTCTGCAGCCAGATTGAAGCCTCTCTATGAGGGAGGTCAGGGACAGTTTGCTTTCCTCTAAACCTACAAAAACCATCAAAAGCAGTCTAGGCGAGAAAGAGAAGCAAAAGTGAACAAATAGAAAAACTTCCAGAGAACAAAAGCCCGAAAAAACAGTTTCCTCAGAGCCCACCCCCTTGAGGGTGGCGGCAGGACATAGCTGAGAGAACTTCAAGGACTGAAAACACACGTGGTAGGCCTCTCCCCCAAATAACGAACCAGAAAAAGAAAAAAAATAAGATGACAAGAGAACAACCACCACTACTGCATAGGACAATTTTTATTATTAATTAGATCCCACTATTCTGGCTTATATTTTTATATAGTTAATTTTTTATTATTATATAGATAATTTTTTAACCTATTTACCGTCACAGTGAGATGTCCAGTACATCAAATTCCATAATAACCTTCTAACCTGACCTTTTTGATTCAAACACCTGTGTTTTCCTTTTGCATTTCTATTTTTTAAACTTTTTTAAAATTTTAGTTTAGTTTATTCTAGTTAATTCATTTTTTTAATTTTTATTTTTGAATATTCATATAGAGCTTAACTTCAAGGTAATACCCCTTCCGCAATCAATGCCACCCCTATAGGTAAACCAATTCATAATCTCCCCTTATCTAAAGAAAGTTGAGTCCTTTAACAAAGATATCAAGATTCATCCAGAAAGAATCAAACAAACTTCCTCACCCACACAGAGAATTTACAACCACTCTCCCAACTTTTTCTTCTACCATAATATCTGTATTTCTGTGTTTGTCCTAATAGCATATAAAACTTACAATCAGGGTTCTTTTGGTGGAGGTTCTTCCTTTTTTTGCATATATATATTTTTTCTCTTGTCATATACATTTATCAGTCTTTTTGTTTGTCTGTGTCTCTTTGTATATTTTATATATCTTACCTTGGAGCCCATTTTGGCTAAATATTTATTGTCTTTTATCTCACCTTTCTTTCCTGTATCTCTCCCCTCTCTCTTTTTCCTTTTCTTTTTCCTCTCATTTGGGTGGGGAACCCTGGTGCTCAGAAGCATTCCAGGGAGCACCTTGACTGCACCACAGTCGATACAGGCAGCTACACCCATTCAGCAATCTCTCACCAAAATGACTAGGTGGAGGAATGCCCAACAAAGAAAAATACAGAGGATGGTCCTTTTGCAACAGAGATAACGGCTATCAACATAGACAATATGTTGGATAGAGAATTCAGGCTAACAATTATCCAAGCAATAGCTAGGTTGGAGAAAGCCATGGGTGATCAAATGGAATTGATTAGAGCTGAACTAAAAATGACCTGAGATCATGTTTTTAATATAAGGGAAGAACTGAAAGCTACCAGGGATAAACTTCGAATGCTCTCAATGAGTTCCAATCTAATCTAAATTCTCTCAACGCTAGAGTAACTGAGACATAATAGAATTAGTGTTTTAGAGGAAAAACAGATAGAGATAAAGAACCAGGAAAAATCCTGGAACAAACAGCTTAGTAGCTACAAAAACAGAATCAGGGAAATAAATGATGCCATGAAAGGTTCCAACGTCAGAATTATTGTAATCCCTGAAGGGGAGGAGAAAGAAAGAAGTCTAGAAGATAGAGTGTAACATGTTCTACATGAAAATTTTCCAAAACTTGGGAATGGAACCAGGTTCATGTACTAAAGGCTGAAAGGTTTCCCCCCAAGATTACAGATTCTCGAAAGTCTTTGATACACCTAATAGTAAGAATGAAGAATTATAAATGTAGGCAGAACATCTTGAAAGCAGCTAGGAAAAAGAAGATCCTTATGTACAGAGGAAAGCCCATAAGAATAACGTCAGACCTGTCCACAGAGATCTACAAGCCAGAAACGGCTGTCAAGATATATTCAGGGCACTGAATGAGAAGAACATGCAACCAAGAATACTTTATCCAGCAAGAATGACATTCAAAACTGATGAAGAGATAAAGAGTTTCCAGGACCGGCATGGCTTTAAAGACTATGCAACCACTAAACCAAAACTGCAGGAAATATTAAGAGGGCTTCTTTAAAGGAGGAAAAATCCCAAGAATAGCATTGAACAGAAATATAGAGACAGTCTACAGAAAGAAAGTCTTCAAAGGTAACATGATGATAATAAAAACGTATCTATCAATAATCATCTTCAATGTGAATGGCCTAAATGCGCCCATAAAATGGCACAGGGTTGCAGGGGAGTAAAACGTCATGACCCATCTATATGTTGTCTACAGAAGACCCATTTTAAACCTAAAGATACACCCATACTAAAAGTGAAGGAATGGAGCAGCATCTTTAATGCCAATGGGCCTCAAAAAAAGGCTGGGGTAGCGATTCTCATATCAGACAAATAACATTTTAAACTAAAGACTTTAGTCAGAAATACGGAAGGACAATATATCATTCTTTTTTTAATTATTTTTTTTTATTTTTTATAAACATATTTTTATCCCCAGGAGTACAGGCCTGTGAATCACCAGGTTTACACACTTCAAAGCACTCACCAAAGCACATACCCTGCCCAATGTCCATAATCCCAACCCCTTCTCCCAAATCCCCTCCCCCCAGCAACCCTCAGTTTGTTTTGTGAGATTAAGAGTCACTTATGGTTTGTCTCCCTCCCAATTCCATCTTGTTTCATTTATTCTTCTCCTACCCACTTAAACCTCCATGTTGCTTCACCACTTCCTCATATCAGGGAGATCATATGATAGTTGTCTTTCTCTGCTTGACTTATTTCGCTAAGCATGATATGCTCTAGTTCCATCCATGTTGTCACAAATGGCAAGATTTCATTTCTTTTGATGGCTGCATAGTATTCCATTGTGTATATATACCACATCTTCTTGATCCATTCATCTGTTGATGGACATCTAGGTTCTTTCCATAGTTTGGCTATTGTGGACATTGCTGCTATAAACATTCGGGTGCACGTGCCACTCTGGTCACTACGTTTGTATCTTTAGCGTAAATACCCAATAGTGCAATTGCTGGGTCATAGGGCAGTTCTATTTTCAACATTTTGAGGAACCTCCATGCTGTTTTCCAGAGTGGCTGCACCAGCTTCCATTCCCACCAACAGTGTAGGAGGGTTCCCCTTTCTCTGCATCCTCGCCAGCATCTGTAATTTCCTGACTTATTGATTTTAGCCATTCTGACTGGTGTGAGGTGATATCTCATTGTGGTTTTGATTTGTATTTCCCTGATGCCGAGTGATATGGAGCACTTTTTCATGTGTCTGTTGGCCATCTGGATGTCTTCTTTGCAGAAATGTCTGTTCATGTCCTCTGCCCATTTCTTGATTGGATTATTTGTTCTTTATCTGATATGTCGTTTGCAAATATCTTCTCCCATTCTGTCAGTTGTCTTTTGATTTTGTTAACTGTTTCCTTTGCTGTGCAAAAGCTTTTGATCTTGATGAAATCCCAATAGTTCATTTTTTCTCTTGCTTCCCTTGCCTTTTGCCTTGTTCCTAGGAAGATGTTGCTGCGGCAGAGGTCGAAGAGGTTGCTGCCTGAGTTCTCCTCAAGGATTTTGATGGATTCCTTTCGCACATTGAGGTCCTTCATCCATTTTGAGTTCTATTTTTGTGTGTGGTGTAAGGAAATGGTCCAATTTAATTTTTCTGCATGTGGCTGTCCAATTTTCCCAGCACCATTTATTGAAGAGGCTGTCTTTTTTCCATTGGACATTCTTTCCTGCTTTGTCGAGGATGAGTTGGCCATAGAGTTGAGGGTCTATTTCTGGGCTCTCTATTCTGTTCCATTGATCTATGTGTCTGTTTTTTTGCCAGTACCATGCTGTCTTGATGAGTACAGCTTTGTAATAGCGCTTGAAGTCCGGAATTGTGATCCCACCAACGTTGGCTTTCTTTTTCAATATCCCTTTGGCTATTCGAGGTCTTTTCTGGTTCCATATAAATTTTAGCATTAATTGTTCCATTTCCTTGAAAAAGATGGATGGTACTTTGATAGGAATTGCATTAAATGTGTAGATCACTTTAGGTAGCATAGACATTTTCACAATATTTATTCTTCCAATCCAGGAGCATGGAACATTTTTCCATTTCTTTGTGTCTTCCTCAATTTCTTTCATGAGTACTTTGTAGTTTTCTGAGTATAGATTCTGTGTCTCTTTGGTTAGGTTTATTCCTAGGTATCTTATGGTTTTGGATGCAATTGTAAATGGGATGGACTCCTTAATATCTCTTTCTTCTGTCTTGCTGTTGGTGTAGAGAAATGCAACTGATTTCTGTGCATTGATTTTATATCCTGACACTTTACTGAATTCCTGTATAAGTCTAGCTGTTTTGGAGTGGAGTCTTTTGGGTTTTCCACATATAGTATCATATCATCTGCGAAGAGTGATAATTTGACTTCTTCTTTGTCGATTTGGATGACTTTAATTTCCTTTTGTTGTCTGATTGCTGAGGCTAGGGCTTCTAGTACTCTGTTGAATAGCAGTGGTGATAATGGACATCCCTGCCGTGATCCTGACCTGAGGGAAAAGCTTTCAGTTTTTCTCCATTGAGAATGATTTTTGCGGTGGGTTTTTCATAGATGGCTTTGATGATATTGAGTTATGTGCCCTCTATTGCTACACTTTGAAGAGTTTTGATCAGGAAGGGATACTGTACTTTGTCAAATGCTTTTTCAGCATAAACAAAAGCCCAGGGCCAGACGGCTTCCCGGGGGAATTCTACCAAACATTTAAAGAAGAACTAATTCCAATTCTCCAGAAACTGTTCCAAAAAATAGAAATGGAAGGAAAACTTCGAAACTCATTTTATGAGGCCAGCATCACTTTGATCTCAAAACCAGACAAGGATCCCATCAAAAAAGAGAGCTATAGACCAATATCCTTGATGAACACAGATGCGAAAATACTCAACAAAATACTAGCCAATAGGATTCAACGGTACATTAAAAAGATTATTCACCACTACCCAGTGGGATTTATTCCATGGCTACAAGGTTGGTTCAACATCCGCAAATCAGTCAATGTGATACAACACATCAATAAAAGAAAGAACAAGAACCATATGATACAATACATAATTCTTAAACTGACTATCCACCAAGATGATCTAACAATTGTAAATATATATGCTCCCAATATGGGAGAAGCCAATTACATAAGAAAATTGTTAATCAAGATATGAATCATATTGATATGAATACACAAATCATTGGAGATCTTAACACGCCTCTCTCAGAAATAGACAGATCATCGAAGCAAAAAATCAATAATGAAACAAGATCATTGAATGACACATTGGGCCAGATTGACCTCATAGATATGCAGAAATTTCCACCCTAGACAAAAGAATACTCATTCTTCTCAAGTGCACATATAACTTTCTCCAGAATAGACCACATACTGGGTTCACAAATCAGGACTCAACCGATACCAAAAGACTGAGATTATTCCCTGCACATTCTCAGATCACAATGCTTTGCAACTTGAGCTCAATCACAAGGAAAAGTTCCGAAGGAACTCAAACACCTGGAAGCTAAAGAACACCTTGCTTAAGAATGCTTGGATCAACCAGGAGATCAAAAACAATTCATGGAAACCAATGACAATGAAGACATTTTGATCCAAAACCTATGGGATACAGCAAAGGTGTAGAAATAAGAGGGAAATACATAGCCATCCAAGCCTCCACAAAAAAAACGGAAAAATCCAGAACACAGCAGCTTTCTCTACACCTTAAAGAACTGGAGAATCAACAACAAATCAAACCTACTCGACAGATAAGAAGGGACATAATGGAGATGAGAGCTGGTATCCATGAGGTAGAAACCAGAAATACAGTAGAACGTATCAATGAAACTAGAAGCTGGTTTTTTGAAAGAATTTATAATATCGATAAGCTATTGGTGACACTAATCCAAAAGAAAAGAGAGAAAGCTCAAATATATAAAATTTTGAATGACAAGGGAGAGATCACAATGAACACCAAGGAAGTAGAAACAATCATCAGAGGTTATTATCTACAGTTATATGCCAATAAACTAACCAACCTAGATGAAATGGATGCAATCCTGGAAAACTATAAAATCACAAAATTGAATCAGGAAGAAATTGACAACCTGAATAGACCAATATCTAGTAACGAGATTGAAGTTGTGATTAAAAACCTCCCAAAAACCAAGAGCGCAGGATCTGATGGAATCCCCGGAGAATTCTACCAAACTTTCAAAGAAGAAATAACACCTATTCTTCTGAAACTGTTTCAAAAATATTGAAGCAGAAGGGAAACTTCCTGACTCTTTCTATGAAGCCAGCATTACCCTGATCCCCCAAACAGGCAACCACCCAACCAAAAAGCATATTTTCTGACCAATATCACTAATGAATATGGATGCTAAGATTCTCAATAAGATCCTAGCAAACAGGATCCAACAGCACATTAAAAAGATTATCCACCATGACCATGTGGGATTCATCCCTGGGCTACAAGGATGGTTCAACATTCGCAAATCAATCAATGTGATAGAACAAATTAATAAGAGAAGAGAGAAGAACCACATGTTCCTCTCAATTGATGCAGAAAAAGCATTTGACAAAATCCAGCATCTGTTCCTGATTTAAATGCTTCAAAGTATGGGGATAGAGGGAACATTCCTGATCTTCATCAAATCTATCTAAGAAAGACTCACAGCAAATATCATCCTGAATGGGAAAAAAAAAAAACTTACGTCCTTCCCGTTGAGATCAGGAACAAGACAAGGATTCCCACTCTCACCACTCTTGTTCAACATAATATTAGAAGTCCTAGCAACATCAATCAGACAACAAAGGGAAATAAAATGTATCCAAATTGGTAATGAAGAAGTCAAACTCTCTCTCTTTGCAGATGACATGATCCTTTATATGGAAAACCCAAAAGACTCCACTCCCAAACTACTAGAACTCATACAGCAATTCAGCAACGTGGCAGGATACAAAGTCAAAGTACAGAAATCAGTGGCTTTCTTATACATTAACAATGAAAATACAGAGAGGAAAATTAGGGAATTGATTCCATTTACTATAGCACCAAAAACAATAAGATACCTGGGAATAAACCTAACCAAAGAGGTAAATGATCTGTACTCAAGGAACTACAGAAAACTCATGAAAGAAATTGAAGAAGACATAAAAAGATGGGAGACCATTCCACGCTCTTGGATCTGAAGAATAAACATTGTAAAATGTCTATACTGCCTAGAGCAATCTATACTTTTAATGCTATTCCGATCAAAATTCCACCGGTATTCTTCAAAGAGCTGGAGCAAATAAGCCTAAAATTTGAATGGAATCAAAAGAGACTCTGAATCACGAAGGAGATGTTGAAAAACAAAAATAAAACTGGGGGCATCACGTTTCATGATTCCCAGCCTTACTACAAAGCTGTGATCATTAAGACAGCATGGTACTGGCATAAAAACAGACACATCGACCAGTGGAACAGGTAGAGAGCCCATATATGGACCTTCAACTCTATGGTCAAATAATCGACAAAGCAGGAAAAAATATACAGTGGAAAAAAGACTGTCTCTTCAATAAATGGTGCTGGGAAAACTGGGCAGCTATATGTAGGACAATGAAACTCGACCATTCTCTTACACCGTACACAAAGTTAAACTCAAAATGGATAAAAGAGCTGGGAGGAGTCAAGATGGCAGAGAAGTAGCAGGCTGAGACTACTTCAGCTAGCCAGAGATCAGCTATATAGCTTATCTAAAGATTGCAAACACCTAAAATTCCATCGGCAGATCGAAGAGAAGAAGAACAGCAATTCTGGAAACAGAAAAACAACCACTTTCTGAAAAGTAGGACCAGCAGAGAAGTGAATCCAAAGCGATGTGAAGCTAGACCCCGGGGGGAGGGGCCGGCTCCCAGCAAGCAGCAGAGCAACCGCGCACAAAATCAGGACTTTTAAAAGTCTGTTCTGCTGAGGGACATTGCTCCAGAGGCTAAACCGGGGCAAAGCCCACGCGGGGTCAGTGTGCCCTCAGGTCCCGCAGGGTCACGGAAGGATCGGGGGTGTCTGAGTGTCCCAGAGCTTGTGGGTATTGGAACTGGAAAGCTGGCAACAGAGACAGAGCCGACAGTAAGCTCGCAGCTCAGGGTTATTTTGAACTGGTTGCAGGCTCGGTGAGCTCAGAGCGCGGCCAGAGGTCAGGCAGACTGGAGTAACTGGGCGCTGTTCTCTGAGGACACACTGAAGAGTGCGGCCCTGGGCTCTCCTCTCATCCGGGCCAGAGACCAGGAGGCCGCCATTTGTATTCCCGTCCTCTGGAACTCTATGGAAAGTGCTCAGGGAACAAAAGTTCCTGAAAGCAAAACCAAGAGGATTACTCACCCCCGCCCCAGGTAAGGGAGGTGTAATTCCGCCTGGGGCAAAGACACTAGAGAATCACTACAACAGGCCCCTCCCCCAGAAGATCAACAAGAAATCCAATGGAGACCAAGTTCACCTACCAAGGAGTGCGGTTTCAATACCAAGGAGAGCAGGAGAATTCCAGAGGAGGAGAAAGCCAAGCACGGAACTCGGCTTTTTCCCTGTGATTTTTTTTAGTGTTGCAGTTAATTTAATTTTTTTCTTTTTCATTTTTTTTTTCTCGCCTTCAGGTAAAAATGTTTTTTTTTTCTTTTTTTAACTGTTACCTTTTTCTTTTTTAATGATTTTTTACTAGTTTTTCTAATATATATTTTTTCTTTTTTACATTTTTCTTAGGTGTTTTCTTTTTTTTAATTCTTTTCTTTTCTTTCTTTTTTCTTTTTTTCTTTTTTTTCTTTTTTCTTTTCTTCTTCCATTTTGAACCTCTTTTTATCCCCTTTCTCCCCCCTCACGATTTGGGATCTCTTCTAATTTGGTTAAAGCACATTTTCCTGGGGTTGTTGCCACCCTTTTAGTATTTTACTTGCCCCTTCTTATACTCTTATCTGGACAAAATGACAAGATGAAAAAATTCAACACACACACACAAAAAAAGAACAAGAGTCAGTACCGAAGGATAGGGACCTAATCAATACAGACATTGGTAATATGTCAGATCTAGAGTTCAGAATGACAATTCTCAAGGTTCTAGCCGGGCTCAAAAAGGGCATGAAAGATACTAGAGAAACCCTCTCGAGAGATATAAAAGCCCTTTCTGGAGAAATAAAAGAACTAAAATCTAACCAAGTTGAAATCAAAAAAGCTATTAATGAGGTTCAATCAAAAATGGAGGCTCTCACTGCTAGGATAAATGAGGCAGAAGAAAGAATTAGTGATATAGAAGACCAAATGACAGAGAATAAAGAAGCTGAGCAAAAGAGGGACAAACAGCTACTGGACCACGAGGGGAGAATTCGAGAGATAAATGACATCATAAGACAAAACAACATTAGAATAATTGGGATTCCAGAAGAAGAAGAAAGAGAGAGGGGAGCAGAAGGTATACTGGAGAGAATTATTGGGGAGAATTTCCCCAATATGGCAAAGGGAACGAGCATAAAAATTCAGGAGGTTCAGAGAACGCCCCTCAAAATCAATAAGAATAGGCCCACACCCCGTCACCTAATAGTAAAATTTACAAGTCTCAGTGACAAAGAGAAAATCCTGAAAGCAGCCCGGGAAAAGAAGTCTGTAACATACAATGGTAAACATATTAGATTGGCAGCTGACTTATCCACAGAGACCTGGCAGGCCAGAAAGAGCTGGCATGATATTTTCAGAGCACTAAACGAGAAAAACATGCAGCCCAGAATACTATATCCAGCTAGGCTATCATTGAAAATAGAAGGAGAGATTAAAAGCTTCCAGGACAAACAACAACTGAAAGAATTTGCAAATACCAAACTAGCTCTACAGGAAATCTTGAAAGGGGTCCTCTAAGCAAAGAGAGAGCCTACAAATGGTAGATCAGAAAGGAACAGAGACCATATACAGTAACAGTCACCTTATAGGCAATACAATGGCACTAAATTCATATCTCTCAATACTTACACTGAATGTTAATGGGCTAAATGCCCCTGTCAAAAGACACAGGGTATCAGAATGGATAAAAAAAAAAAAACCCATCTATATGTTGTCTCCAATAAACTAATTTTAAGCCCGAAGACACCTCCAGATTTAAAGTGAGGGAGTGGAAAATAATTTACCATGCTAATGGACATCAGTAGAAAGCAGGAGTGGCAATCCTTATATCAGATCAATTAGATTTTAAGCCAAAGACTATAATAAGAGATGAGGAAGGACACCATATCATACTCAAAGGGTCTGTCCAACAAGAAGATTTAACAATTTTAAATTTATATGCCCCCAACGTGGGAGCAGCCAACTATATAAACCAATTAATAACAAAATCAAAGAAACACATCAACAATAATACAATAATAGTAGGGGACTTTAACACTCCCCTCACTGAAATGGACAGATCATCCAAGCAAAAGATCAGCAAGGAAAATAAGGCCTTAAATGACACACTGGACCAGATGGACATCACAGATATATTCAGAATATTTCATCCCAAAGCAACAGAATACACATTCTTCTCTAGTGCACATGGAACATTCTCCAGAATACATCATATCCTCGGTCCTAAAGCAGGACTCAACCGGTATCAAAAGTTTGGGATCATTCCCTGCATATTTTCAGACCACAATGCTCTAAAGCTAGAACTCAACCACAAAAGGAAGTTTGGAAAGAACCCAAATACATGGAGACTAAACAGCATCCTTCTAAAGGATGAATGGGTCAACCGGGAAATTAAAGAAGAATTGAAAAAAATCATGGAAACAAATGATAATGAAAATACAACAGTTCAAAATCTGTGGGACACAACAAAGGCAGTCCTGAGAGGAAAATATATAGCGGTACAGGCCTTTCTCAAGAAACAAGAAAGGTCTCAGGTACACAACCTAACCCTACACCTAAAGTATCTGGAGAAAGAACAAGAAAGAAACCCTAAGCCCAGCTGGAGAAGAGAAATCATAAAGATCAGAGCAGAAATCAATGAAATAGAAACCAAAAAAACAATAGAACAAATCAACGAAACTAGGAGCTGGTTTTTTGAAAGAATAAATAAAATTGATAAACCCCTGGCCCGACTTTTCAAAAAGAAAAGAGAAAGGACCCAAATAAATAAAATCATGAATGAAAGAGGAGAGATCACAACTAACACCAAAGAAATACAAACTATTATAAGAACATACTATGAGCAACTCTATGCCAATAAATTTGACAATCTGGAAGAAATGGATGCATTCCTAGAAACATATAAACTACCACAATTGAACCAGGATGAAATAGAAAGCCTGAACAGACCCATAACCAGTAAGGAGATTGAAACAGTCTTTAAAAATCTCCAAACAGGGGCACCTGGGTGGCTCAATGGATTAAAGCCTCTGCCTTCGGGTCAGGTCATGATCTCAGAGTCCTGGGATCAAGCCCCATATCGGGCTCTATGCTCAGCAGGGAGCCTGCTTCCCTTCCTGTCTCTCTCTGCCTGCCTCTCTGCCTACTTGTGTACTCTGTCAAATAAATAAATAAAATCTTAAAAAAAAAATCTCCAAACAAACAAAAGTCCAGGTCCATACGGCTTCCCGGGGGAATTCTACCAAACATTTAAAGAAGAACTAATTCCTATACTCCTAAAACTGTTCCAAAAAATAGAAATGGAAGGAAAACTTCGAAACACATTTTATAAGGCCAGCATCACCTTGATCTCAAAACCAGACAAGGATCCCACCAAAAAAGAGAGCTATAGACCAATATCCTTGATGAACACAGATGCGAAAATACTCAACAAAATACTAGCCAATAGGATTCAACAGTACATTAAAAAGATTATTCACCACGACCAAGTGGGATTTATTCCAGGGCTACAAGGTTGGTTCAACATCCGCAAATCAGTCAATGTGATACAACACATCAAAAAAGAAAGCACAAGAACCATATGATACTCTCAATAGATGCTGAAAAAGCATTTGACAAAGTACAGCATCCCTTCCTGATCGAAACTCTTCAAAGTGTAGGGATAGAGGACACATACCTCAATATCATCAAAGCCATCTATGAAAAACACACCGCAAAAATCATTCTCAATGGAGAAAAACTGAAAGCTTTTCCCTCAGGTCAGGATCACGGCAGGGATGTCCATTATCACCACTGCTATTCAACAGAGTACTAGAAGCCCTAGCCTCAGCAATCAGACAACAAAAGGAAATTAAGTCATCCAAATCGACAAAGAAGAAGTCAAATTATCACTCTTCGCAGATGATATGATACTATATGTGGAAAACCCAAAAGACTCCACTCCAAAACAGCTAGACTTATACAGGAATTCAGTAAAGTGTCAGGATATAAAATCAATGCACAGAAATCAGTTGCATTTCTCTACACCAACAGCAAGACAGAAGAAAGAGATATTAAGGAGTCCATCCCATTTACAATTGCATCCAAAACCATAAGATACCTAGGAATAAACCTAACCAAAGAGACACAGAATCTATACTCAGAAAACTACAAAGTACTCATGAAAGAAATTGAGGAAGACACAAAGAAATGGAAAAATGTTCCATGCTCCTGGATTGGAAGAATAAATATTGTGAAAATGTCTATGCTACCTAAAGTGATCTACACATTTAATGCAATTCCTATCAAAGTACCATCCATCTTTTTCAAGGAAATGGAACAATTAATGCTAAAATTTATATGGAACCAGAAAAGACCTCGAATAGCCAAAGGGATATTGAAAAAGAAAGCCAACGTTGGTGGGATCACAATTCCGGACTTCAAGCGCTATTACAAAGCTGTACTCATCAAGACAGCATGGTACTGGCAAAAAAACAGACACATAGATCAATGGAACAGAATAGAGAGCCCAGAAATAGACCCTCAACTCTATGGCCAACTCATCCTCGACAAAGCAGGAAAGAATGTCCAATGGAAAAAAGACAGCCTCTTCAATAAATGGTGCTGGGAAAATTGGACAGCCACATGCAGAAAAATTAAATTGGACCATTTCCTTACACCACACACAAAAATAGAACTCAAAATGGATGAAGGACCTCAATGTGCGAAAGGAATCCATCAAAATCCTTGAGGAGAACTCAGGCAGCAACCTCTTCGACCTCTGCCGCAGCAACATCTTCCTAGGAACAAGGCAAAAGGCAAGGGAAGCAAGAGAAAAAATGAACTATTGGGATTTCATCAAGATCAAAAGCTTTTGCACAGCAAAGGAAACAGTTAACAAAATCAAAAGACAACTGACAGAATGGGAGAAGATATTTGCAAACGACATATCAGATAAAGGACTAGTGTCCAGAATCTATAAAGAACTTAGCAAACTCAACACCCAAAGAACAAATAATCCAATCAAGAAATGGGCAGAGGACATGAACAGACATTTCTGCAAAGAAGACATCCAGATGGCCAACAGACACATGAAAAAGTGCTCCATATCACTCGGCATCAGGGAAATACAAATCAAAACCACAATGAGATATCACCTCACACCAGTCAGAATGGCTAAATCAACATGTCAGGATATGACAGATGCTGGCGAGGATGCGGAGAAAGGGGAACCCTCCTACACTGTTGGTGGGACTGGAAGCTGGTGCAGCCACTCTGGAAAACAGCATGGAGGTTCCTCAAAATGTTGAAAATAGAATTGCCCTATGACCCAGGAATTGCACTATTGGGTATTTACCCTAAAGATACAAACGTAATGACCAGAGGGGCACGTGCACCCGAATGTTTATAGCAACAATGTCCACAATAGCCAAACTATGGAAAGAACCTAGATGTCCATCAACAGATGAATGGATCAAGAAGATGTGGTATATATACACAATGGAATACTATGCAGCCATCAAAAGAAATGAAATCTTGCCATTTGTGACAACATGGATGGAACTAGAGGGTATCATGCTTAGCGAAATAAGTCAAGCAGAGAAAGACAACTATCATATGATCTCCCTGATATGAGGACGTGGTGATGCGACATGGGGGCTTAAGTGGGTAGGAGAAGAATAAATGAAACAAGATAGGATTGGGAGGGAGACAAACCATAAGGGACTCTTAATCTCACAAAACAAACTGAGCACTGCTGGGGGGAGGGGTTTGGGAGAAGGGGGTGGGATTATGGACATTGGGGAGGGTATGTGCTTTGGTGAGTGCTATGAAGTGTGTAACCCTGGTGATTCACAGACCTGTACCCCTGGGGACAAAAATATATGTTTATAAAAAATACAAAATTAATAATAAAAAAAAGAATATAGTTTTTACAACATTCTATAATTCTGATAAATCATTTCTCAAAAGAGTCATATTACTAGAATGCATATATATGTGACTATCTGTAGCACTCTTAAAATTTCTGAAATAAATCAGATAAAAATGTAAACCATTGCTGGGTTGCCTGGGTGGCTCAGTGGGTTAAAGCCTCTGCCTTCAGCTCAGGTCATGATCCCAGGGTCCTGGAGTTGAGCCCCACGTCGGCTCTCTGCTCAGAGGGGAGCCTGCTTCCTTCTCTCTCTCTGCCTGCCTCTCTGCCTACTTGTGATTTCTCTCTCTATCTCTGTCAAATAAATAAAATCTTGAAAAAAATGTACCATTGCTGAAACAATTTAAAATCTTTAAGCAAACTATGTAACTTGCCACCAGAATATATAACAACACAAATTCTCTGCCTTTAAAAAAAATGGATGAAAGACCTCAACGTGAGACAGGGGTCCATCAGAATCCTAGAGAACATAGGCAGTAATCTCTTTGATATCAGGCACAGAAACTTCTTTCAAGATATGTCTCCAAAGGCAAAGGAAACAAAAGCAAACATGAACTTTTGCGACTTCATCAAAATCGGAAGCTTCTGCCCAGCAAAGGGAACAGTCAAGAAAACAAAGAGGCAACCCACGGAATGGGAGATGGTATGTGCAAATGAAAGTACAGATAGAAGATTGATATCCAGGATCTATAATGAACTCCTAAAACTCAACACACACAAACAGACAATCATATCAAAAAATGGGCAGAAGATATGAACAGACACTTCTCCAATGAAGACATGCAAATGGCTATCAGACACATGAAAAAATGTTCATCATAACTAGCTATGAGATAAATTCAAATTAAAACTACATTGAGATATCACCTTTCATCAGTTAGAATGACCAAAATTAGCAAGACAGAAAACAACATGTGTTGGAGGGGATGTGGAGAAAGGGGAACCATCTTACACTATTGGTGGGAATGCAAATTGGTGTAGCCTCTTTGGAGAAATTATGGAGATTCCTCAAGAAATTAAATTAGAACTTCCCTATGACTCTGCAATTGCACTACTGGGTATTTACCCCAAAGATGCAGATGTAGTGAAAAGAAGTGCCATCTGTACCGCAATGTTTATAGCAGCAATGGCCATGGTCGCCAAACTGTGGAAAGAACCAAGATGCCCTTCCATGGACCAATGGATAAGGAAGATGTGGTCCATATACACTATGGAGTATTATGCCTCCATCAGGAAGGATGAATACCCAACTTTTGTACCAACATGAACGGGACTGAAAGAGCTTATGCTGAGTGATATAAGTCAAGCAAAAAGAGTCAATTATCACATGGTTTCACTTATTTGTGGAGCATAACAAATAGCATGGAGGACATTGGAGTTAGAAGGGAGCTGGGAATTTAAAACGGGAGGTGAATCATGAGAGAATATGGACTCTGAAAAACAATATGAGGGGTTTGAAGTGGCAGGGGGTGGGAGGTTGGGGTACCAGGTGGTGGGAATTATAGAAGGCATGGGTTGCATGGAGCACTGGGTGTGGTGAAAAATAATGATACTATTATTCTGAAAATAACTAAATTAAAAAGAAAAAATAATGATACTATTATGCTGAAAATAAATGAATTTTTAAAAAAGGGGAAAAAAGAGCTGTGTTATATCTTAGGATGAACACTAGTTCGTATATGGAACTAAGGCATCAGTGACTAATCTTTCAAAAAGCTATGATGGATGACTGGCTGGATTCCTCAAAGTAACAAAAAAATTAACATAAAAACAAACTGGCCCTTTCAAAGCAGTTGAAGACAGAGAAAAGGAATGGAGTATATTTTTATTATCTTTACTTATTAAAATGGCATGGAATTTGGTTCCTATAATGTCCTTATCTGAATTGGGTCTTTATACTTCTAAATTAGAATATACATGCCTCCTCCATTTCTGGAATTGATGAAATGAAACGACCTTGTCTTCATTAAATGTCTAGGTGAGTTGACCAGGAAAATGATTTGGACCTGGCCTTCTGTCTGTTGGCAGGTGACTGATTACTGCTACAAATGCCTTCGTCACTAGTAGGAAGTTCAGATTATGTAGGAATTCTGACATAATCTTGGGAGTTGATATGTTTCTTGGAATTTATCCTTTTCTCTCAGTTCTTGGATTTGCTGACGTAATTCTACAGATGGGTCTTTTAGGTTATTTTTTTCCCCCCTTCTATCAGGGTCATGTGGTCACAAACATCCAACTGTGTGCCTGTCTCCATGTTTTATCCAGGTAATGGCTTTTTCAGTTTGTGAGTTTTCAAAACTGACATGTGAGTTCTCTCACTTTTTCCTAATGGTTTGTTTGTATTTCTTTTATTTCAATGAACATTTGTATTATATCATTTTGTCTGTTAGCTTTGGAGTTTGTTTGTCCTTTTCCAGGTCCTTATGGCGTCAACATATATGTATAAGTATATGTTTGCCTGTGTTTTTAATTGCTTGAAATACATGCGTTTAACCTTATATATTTTCTTCATAATATGTTTTGGCATTATCCCAAATTTTTTTTTTTTTTTTTACTTTCCATTGTTGATGGCACTTTCTGATTTTCCTTTCAATTTCCTTTCTTTGATTCATTAGTTGTTCATGAGTGTTATGTGTTTTTCATTTATTAGTGCCTGGCTGTATTTACCTTTGGAGAGTGATTTCTTTCCATTTTCATACCTTTGTGGTCATAAGTATACAAGATAGGATTTGAATTTTCTTCCATTATTTAGGACTTGTTTTGGACTCCAGCACAGGATCTGTGATAGACAATATTAAGTCTGCCCTTGGGATGAACTTTTGTTATGGTCACGAGAGACACAACTTATGCATTCTTCCCCAAAATTCAAGGTGTCTAGAGAGCCCATGATGATGTCTGTTGATATTTACTACCTTTCCTTCTGGATGATCTATCCTATGCAAAAAGTGGACATCCTAGTCCCCAAATATATTGGATGGAGTTCCACAACTCCCTTCCTTTATTTTCACATGCTTTCAACATTAAATACACCCATGTTGGTGGTGTATATGTTGGCAGTTCTTCCAAGTTTCTTACGTTTTGATAACCCACCAAGACAATACACCTTCCAGTAACCTTTTGTCTCTCGAAGGAATAAAATCTCTCTATCTGCTATAGGCACAATCACATTGGCTCTCTTCTCCTTGACAATTGCATAACCTATGTCTTCCCCATTCCCTCACTTTCGAACTATGCGTATCTTTATATTAGAAGGAAATCTCCTATGGGCAACAAAAGGTTGAGCTTGTTGTTTTTTTTATCTTTTCTTATTGGAATTTTTGCCTTTTTTTTTTTAAATTATCCAGCCCTACAATCTGTTTCTAGTGGTACGAGAACTTAGTCCTGAATACTTGACCTAACTATTCATAGGTAAGGACTTATCTTTCTCATTTCGGTTGGTTTCTGATGTGGATTCTCTGTGACTTCTACTGTGTAGTATTTTATTTGGGGTTTTCATCCTTTAGTGCGATTCCTCACTTCCTACTCATCTTTTGTGTGTCTTATCTGTGTGTGTGAGTATTGTCTCTGTGTTTCACATAACACATAATTTGAAATTTCAAGAGATAGAAGTCAGTCTTCTTTGGATAGCAATTTAATTTGATATACCTTAAAAACTCACATTCCATCACTTTCAGCCACATTTACTACAAAGAATGTCCAAATTAGTCCTCTTTTATAAACACGTAATATCACTAACCTGTCTCCAAACAAACTCCAAATTTTGGGTGCCTGGTTAGAGTAGTATTCTTTGTCCCCTTTTCCCTTGTTTTTTTCATATTTCTCTTGACTACCAGGAGAGAGTGAAATCGTATTTTATTTGTCTTTCTGGCACTGGTAGATGTGATATAGGCTAATGTTCTCCACAATTCTGCCACATGAGGCAAGTGGCAAGAATTCATTCTTGCTTATGGCTGGGTAAGATTCTGTGGGGCTTTGCAGGACAGTGAGATGGTAGTAGTGTCTGGGAACTCCAGACATGTCTTTAGCCAGGAACACAACAGGAATATTACCACATCAACTTCAACATGGCAGTAATGGACCGGGTGCCTACAAGCAAACTCCATAGCAAAAGAGAGAATAAGTTGCAAGATTCGAAACATGGTTTATGGGGAAAGTGGGCGGTTGGTGCTTCAGAGGGTTGTGAGACAATGCAAAAGACAAAGTTATAGGAGAGTGGAGAACACTGGGAACCCACAAGGAACATGTTTCCCAATGCTATTGGCTGTGAACAGCAGAGGTTCCAAATGACATGAGTTCTTGCCAACAGAGGGTTTTGAGACCCGAAGATTTCAGATTTGCCAGCTTTGCAGACATCGACTCGAGATAACACTGTGTTTCTCTTTGAGCGGACACCAACAAGCAAGAAGCAACCAGGTGCAGACAGCCTGGAAACCATGAAAAAAGACAATACTAAGAGACACAATGGGAATATGGTGTGTTCTGACAGTGCATGTGTGAGAGGCAGTGTTCGTGGAGATCACTCAATGGGAGCATAAGAAATTTTGGGCTCTCACAAAAGCAGCATAAAGATGGAGCTACTGGCCAAAGATAGGACTGTGAGCACATTACTGCCTAACCTTCAAACACGAGGTCCCAACAGTCAAACACAGGGGGGACTGCCTTCCTCACGCAAGTTGCTTAGTTCGAGGAGAACAGACTCTCTTGTAGGGGAATAGAAGAAAGCCCTGCCCACATGCTCTCTCATGAGCAAAGCATTCTGCAACCTTCGTTCTATTGAGTTGTTTAAAGGTCTCCTTTCACATGCACACAAGTTCCCACCAAGATAAACCTCACTGTATTTAACCCAGACCCTAGGTAATCAAAACTGCAGGCAAGGAGAGCCTCTGCAGATGACTGGCCTCAATGACATGGGAGAGCCACAAAACAACAGCAGAGGGCATTCATGCCACAAACAATCGAGACTCCCTCTTAGGCCATCCCTTGGCCACTCCATGATTTCTTCTTCCAAAAAAATTACCTTCAGGTCAGAAAAAAGAATCGGCTTTTCGAATACAGAGAAGAAGAGAGAGACCTAATTGCAATTCAAATATGGAAGAATCAATTGCTACCGAAGAAATAGAACAAGAAATGATCCAGGCCAAGCAATCGAAGTGAAACCTGTACATGTAACAGGACCGAGGGAGGATGGAAAGCAGCAGTCAGGATACTCACTGTACATCAGAAAAACATAGAAATCATTGGGGAGTCTCAAACCACAGAAATAAAAGAGATTAAAAAAAATAAAATAATGAGGCCTTGATGAAAGATGGGTAGCAGACTGGATGCAAAGTCGATATACCTGGCAGAAGCAGAGGATCAAATTATAATGATGGAACATGACAATGAGCTTAGAGAAGTCATCGACTCCAAGGAATGCACAGGTTCCTATTGTAGGAGAACTAGGAGTGAGATAAATAAAGATGGCTGAACATTTATTTGAGAAATCAGTGCTGAAAGTGTCCCTCATCTGGGAGCAGAAACAGAGATTCTGATTCAGAGGCACAGAGGTGTCCCATCACCATCAACAGAAGCAGAATCCCAGAAAACATAGTGTCGTTCCCCCTGGAAAACCTAGCAATGGAGGAATTCTCTTACCCAAATATGCTTGGGAGAGTAGTTTGTCAATAGCCAAGTCACTGACTTCAAGACTAAAAGCTATACCAGGTTTAGAAGCAGGTCAGATAGAGCAAACAACACCTGCCAACTCTAAATACCGTATCCCCTCCATTTCTGAGCAATGGCAGTGCAGCTGTTCTTGTCTAGAACTAGGAGGTATTCACAAAACAAAAATTGGGTCCTGTGGTGTGTCCATCAGTTCAGAGGCGGCCTTCAGCTCAACTAATAATCCCAGGGTCATTGCATTGATCTTGGTCTCAAGTTACTGCTCAGAGGCAATTCTGCTTCTATCTCTCCAGTTCCACCCCCAATTGTGATATCTCTGTTTCTCTACCAAATATGTGCATGCCCATATATTGATATAAATAAAAACAAAAACTGTAAAAAAATTGACTGGGTCCAGAGGATGGTTTATTTAATTTGGATTTAGGTCCCAGTGGAACCCACATTCTAAAATGCCAGACTGTCACTCTTAGCTTCCTTGTTCATTATCCTGTTCTCTGTCTTTCTGGATCGCCTCACCAACCTGTAGCATCTGATGTCTGCCCCGCTGTAATGCCCCCTTGTTGACACATTGTCATCCTTTCCTCGCTCCATTAGAACATGCCCACTACCACAAGAGGCACTGTTTGCTTATCGCATGATATGTTACCACTTGGGGAATGATCATGAAAGCATTAAGGCAGGCTTGTGCTGCCACATCTCCATTCATTTTCCAAGAAGGTAGCTGCGCCAAACTGTGGAAATGATCAAGGTTCTTCAACATTTGAATCCTCTTCAATGCATCCTTTGGAGATAAACGTTGTTATCTTCAAATGGGGACGAAAGTCTTTCAGATGAATTCCCATGGTCTATGGGTCTCTTCCGGCATGCTGCACACTTGCTCCTGTGAAATCCAAGTACATGACTCTGTCCTGGGCCTCAGGATTTCGGGTGATGAGTCAGCCTTTGATGCTTTATCACTTCTAAAGAACGGGAGGCCATTATGGCCCAATATCTTGAGATGCTAGGGATACTCATGTCCTTTCTATTGAAGACTCCAGACATGTTTTTGGCATGGTTGTGGGTGTTACCTGGGAGCTTTCCTTGGGTGACCATTTTCCTGGTCAGAAGTGCCCTGATCAGGAGGGAGAACCATAGCCATGTGTTCAGTGTGGAGATTCTCCCCTCAGTCATTGTTTGACGCCTGACTCTTCCTTGGCCTATCATGGGTAAGATGGAATGGTGGATTCCTGCCTTTCTCCGGAGTCCAGAGGCCTGGTGCTGACAGTCATGACCAAAGACTACAAATTCGGCCATGGGGAAGGTGACACCGACTCGCTTCACAAACTGCCTTGGTGAGAGACCCAGACAGCTCCAGCTGTTCGGGAGGGCTTGGGATACTCTTGGCCCACCCATGACTACTCCAGCCAAGTGCCGTGATCAGGCATGGTTTGGAGAGGAGTGGTTGCTAACCTCAAACTTGGCGACATCAAAGAAGTTGGTTTCACTGAAACAGCAGTCCCTCTCTCATGACCTTTGAGTCCTATGGCTTTAGGTATGAAGCTCCGGGAAGGATAGAAAAGGAGCCCTCAGAGATTGATAAAAAACTCGGTCATGTTGTGTGTTAATTTCCCACTTTGCCTTTCTAGACAAAGAAAAAAGAAAATGACATTCAGTATACCATCCGCTTGGCCAACATTTCTCCAGAGATGGCAGGGTTTTCCTATTTCAACTGTAATTTCTGAAGATCTAAAGAAACAGTGGGGCCTCTTGGGTATCAACAGCTCTCTTTGAGGTTTGTCATCCTGTTGTTCAGAGAGTCCTTTCTCAGAGACTTCTCCATATGGGTTAGTGATGACTAAGGGATGGAAAGTCCCTTTTCAAGAAAAAATGTTAGGGAATAAATGTATTGTGCTGTCTGTGTCCTTAGCACCCAGTGTTCTGAAACAGGAGTCATAAGGGATTAGGGCTCTGTCTACCTGTTTTTACTTTAAACACCTTTGCAAATTCTTCAAGGAGAGTGGAATTCTACATAGTATCTACCCTTACGGAGAAGCCCTGGAGGACACTCCTTGTTATCATTAGTTAACTCTACCTACTGCGGTAATGGGTATAGCCATGTTAACGAAGTCTCTTAATCAGAGGAAAAGGAATGTACTATATCAATGCCCACTCGAGCAGAAGTGTGGATGGAGCTGCAATGCCCTTGCAAAGACTAGTGGATAAAGAAAGTGTGATCCGTATGGGCAACAGAGTATTCCTCAGGCATCAGAGAAAATAAACCACTGCTCTTTTCACGGACATGAATGCCACACGACTGGGTGATGTGAAATGAAAAAGGCAAGCAGACAAATCAAAATATCATATGGCTTTTCTCATATGTACCCCGGGAGGAATACCATGGGCCTTAGTAGAAAGAAGGGAAAACTGAAGGGTAAGAAGTCAGAGAAGGAGACAAACCAGGAGTGACTCAGGACTCTGAGGAACCAAACTGAAGTTTAGAGAAAAGAGAGACATGCAAGAAATGAGGGAACTGGCTAATGGGTGTTGAGGAGTTGTGCCTTATATTAGGAGGAGCACTAGGTCGTACATGGAACTAAAGCATCCATGAATACTCTGTCAAAACAGATGATGGATGAGAGGCTGGCTTCCTCAACATAAAAAAATAAAATAAAATAAATAAAACAAACTCGCCCTTTGAAAAGGAGGTGAACACAGAGAAAAGGAAAGAATTTTATTTTTATTACCTTTTCTTATTAAAACAGTATGGAATTTTTTTCTGATAACGTCCTTATCTGAATTGGGTCTTTGTCCTTGTAAATTAGAGTCTACCCGCCTCCTCTATTTCTGGTATCACTGAGAAGAAACGACATTGCTTTCTTTAAATGTCTAGGTGAGCTGACCAGGAAAATGATTTGGATTTTACCTTCTGTTTTGGAGAGGTGTTTGATTACTGCTTCAAACACTTTAGTCACTAGTGGAGAGCTCAGATTTTCTAGGTTTCCTGACCCAATCTTGGGAGTTGATGTGTCTTGCATTTTATCCTTATCTCACAGTTCTTGGATTTGCTGTCATAATTGTGTAATGGATCTTTTAGGTTATTTTTTTTCCTTTCGATAAATTGTCATGTAGTCTCATACTTTCAACTATAACCTTGTTTCCCTGTTGAATCCAGGTAATGGCTCCTCCAGTTTGTTAAAGTTTTCAAAACTGATGTGAGAGTTCTCCTGATTTTTTCCTATTGCTTTGTTTGTATTTCTTTTATTTCAATGATCATATATATTATGTCTTTTATCTGTTCACTTTGGGGTTTGTTTCATCTTTTTCTAGTTTCTTATGCTGTCGGTTAGAAGGCTTTTTTTCAGTTTTTTAATTTTTCAAAATAAACGCATTTAACCATATATTCTTTCCCCATAAAATATTTTGGAATCATCCCATATGTTTCTTGACTTTCCTTTGTTCAAGGTACTTTTTGATTTTCCTTTTTATTGCCCCTCTTTTACTCACTGCTAGTCCGGGAGTGTGTTGTGTTTTCCACATATTAGTGTCTGGCTGTGTTTCCCATTCCTAAGTGATTTCTTTCCATTATCATATTTTCGTGGTCATAATTTCCAAATTAGGATTTGAATTTTCTTCTATTAATTACAACTGGATTTGGACTCCATCACAGGATCTATGATAGACAATGTTAGGTCTACCCTTGGGAAGACCTTCTCTTATGGTCCTCAGGAACACAATCTTAAGCATATTTTCCCAAACTCAAACAGGATGACGTCTGTTATTCCTTAACACCTTTCCATCTGGATGATCTGTCCTGTGCTGAAAGTGGATATCGTAGTTTCCAATGATATTAAATTGTGGTCCCCATCTCCCTTCCTTCCTGTTCATATGCTTCCAAAATTTAGATACACCCACGTTAGTGGTGTATATGTTGGCAATTCTTCCAAGTTTCTGAAGACTTGATGCTCTATCAAGGCAAAACTCCTTCCGATAATCTTTTCTCTCTCGAAGGCATAAAATCTCTCTATCTGCCATAGGCACAATCACTTTGCCAATTGCATAACCTATGTCTTCCCAATTCTTTCACTTTCAAACTATGTGTATCTTTATCGTCGAAGGAGATCTCCTATGGCCAATATAAGGTCGAGCTTGTTTTGTTTCTGTTGTTTTATTGTTGACCTTTTTTGCTTTATTTTTTTGCTTTTTTTCCTAAATTTTTATCCAGTCCAACAATTTGCAGTGACGGGAGAATTTAGTCCTAAATACTTGAACCAATTCTTGATAGGTAAGGTGTTAACGTTCTCATTTTCGGTGTTTTCTGACTCAGATTCTCTGTGCCTTTCCCCTATATGATATTTTTTTGGAGTTTGCTTCCTTTAGTATGAATCCTCACTTCTTCCCCGTCTTTTGAGTGTCTCTCTGTGTGTGTGAGAGTGTATGTTTGAGTGTTTTGTCTGTGTGTATTGTCTGTTTGTGTTTCACATAACACTTACAATGAAATTTCAAGAGATAGGAAGTTGGTCTTTTATGAATAGCAATTAAATTTGATATGCCATGAAAACCCACATTCCATCACTTTCAGCCCCATTTCCTGCAAAGAACGTCCCATTTAGTCCTCTTTTATAAACACGTGATCTCACTATCCTGCGTTCAATCAAACACCAAATTTTGCGTGTCCGGTTAGAGTCATAGTGTGTGTCCCCTTTTCCCTTGATTTTCACAGGTACCTTGACTACCATGAGAGAGTGAAATCCTGTTATTTGTGTTTCTGAGACTGATAGATATGACATACGCCAATGCTCTCCACAATTCTCCCATATGAGGCAAGTTGCGAGAATTCATTTTTGCTTATGTATTGGTAAGATTCGGTGGTGGTCTTGGAGGACAGTGAGATGGTAGTAGTGTCTGGGAACTCCAGGCTTGTCTTTAGCCAGGACCACAACTGGATGATTTCCACATCAGGTACAACATGGTGGAAATGGACCTGAAGTCTACAAAGCAAACTCCACAGCAAAAGAGAACAGAAGTCACAGATACTTTGGGGAAGCCTGGAGACATGGTTTAGAGGAGACGTGTGCATTTGGTGCTACAGAGAGCAGTGAGCCAATGCAAAGGACAAAGTTACAGGAGAGAGGAACACACTGGAAACCCACAAGGAGCATGTTTCTCAGTGCCAGTGGCTGCGACCAGCAGAGGTTCCAAATGGCATGAGTTCTTGCCAACAAAGGATTTTGAGACCCGGAGATTTCAATCTGCAGGCTTTGCAGCCATCGACTGGAGAGAACACTCTGTTTCTCCTAGAGAGTACACCAACAAGCAACAAGGTGCAGACAGCCTGGAAACCATGATCAGAGACAATACCAGGAGACACAGTGGGAAGATGGTGGTTTCTGACAGTGCATCCATGACAGGTAGTGTTCGTCGAGATGACTCAAAGTGGGCACATTAAATTTTGGGCTTTTGCACCAGCAGCATAAAGATGAAATGACTGGCCAACGATAGGACGGTGAGGACATTAGCTGCTGAACATGCAAACACAAAGTCCCAACCGTGGAGCACCTTTGGGACTGCTATCTTAGTCAAAGTTGGTTTGTCCCAGAAGAACAGACTTTCCTGAGGGGACTAGAAGAAAGCCATGCCCACATTCTTTTTACCGACCAGAGCCTTCTACAGGCCTTCATTCTGTTGAGTTGGTTAAATGTCTCCTTTCACAGGCACACCAGAGCCCACCAAGGTCTAGTGTGTACAGTCGACCTTTGGTGCTTGGACACTTTTAAAGATTTGGAGACCATTTGGCATGGTGTCTGGAGACAATTGGGTTACTCCTGTCCTCGCTGTTGAAGACTCCAGACATGTTTCCAGGTATTCCCTTGGAGCTTTCCTTGGGGGGCGCTTTTCCTGGTCAGAAACACCCTAATTGGGGGGAGGATCATAGCCATGTGCAGGTTGTGGAGTTCCTTTCCTTAGTCATTGTTTGATGCATGATTCTTTCTTGCCCTATTGTGGGTAAGTTGGAATGATGGTTCCTTGATTTTCTCTGGAGTTTAGAGGGCTGGTGGTGACAGTAACGAGCAAAATCTGTAAATTCAGCATACAGAAGGTGACACTGATTCGCTTCACAAACTGCCTTGCTGAGAGACAAAAGCAGGTCCCATGATTGTGGTGGGCTTGGGATTTTCTTGGCCTACCCATAACTGCTCCAGCCAAGTGTAGTGATCAGGAGTGCTTTGGGGAGGAGAGGTTGCTATGAGCTCAAAGCTTGGTGACATCACAGAAGTGGGATTCACTGAAAGAGCAATTCCTCTCACATGACCTTTGAATCCTATGGTTTTAGATAGAAATCCATGGGAAGGGCAGAAAAAGAACCCTCTCAACCTGAACAAGAACTCAGGTTATCTTGTGTGTTCACTTCCCACTTCCCCTTTCTAGACAAAGAGAAAAGAAAATGAAGTTCAGTATATGATCTTTAGGCCACCCTTTCTCCAGAGATTGCAAAGTTTTCCTATTTCTTCTGAAATTTCTAGAGATATCAGAAACAACAAGGCCTCTTGTATATCATCCCGTCTCTCTGAGGTTTGTCATCCTGTGGATGAGAGAGTGACATTATACATAATAGCTAATCCTTAAGGAGGAGCAATGGACAGCACTCCTTGTTACCATTATTTATCTCTACCTACTGTGTTAATGGGTATAGCCCTGTTGTTCAAGTCTCTTTAGTCAAAGGAAAATTAATGGCCTATATCGATGGCCTGCAAGGCTCTCTTGAACAGAACTGAGGATTGAGCTGCAATGTCCTTGCAAAGACTGGTGGATAAAGAAGGTGTGGTCCATATTGGCAACGGAGTATTCCACAACCATTAGGGAGGAAGAACTCTTGGTTCTTGCACTGACATGAATGCCACAGGACTGGGTTAGTGAAAAGAAAAGGGCAAGGAGACAAAGGGAAATATCATATGGCTTCTCTCATATGTGCCCTAGGAGGAATACCATGGCCCTTAGTAGAAAGAAGGAAAAACTGAAGGTGGATAAGTCAGAGAAGGAGACAAACCAGAAGTAACTCAGAACTCTGAGGAATCAAGCTGAGAGTCAAGGAAAAAAAGAGACAGCAGGGAATGAGGGAACTGGCTAATGGGTGTTGAAGAGTTCTGGCATATCTTAGGAGGAGTTCTAGGTCATATATGGAACTAAAGCATCAGTGAATACTCTGTCAAAAATGGATGATGGATGACATGCTGGCTTCCTCAACAGTACAAAATAGTAAAACAAAAACAAGCTGGCCCTTTCAAATGCAGGTGAAGACAGACAGAGAAAAGGAAAGAATTATATTTTTATTATGTTTAATTATTGAAATGGAATAAAATTTATTTCCTAAAATGTCATTATTTGAATTGGGTCTTTATACTAGTAAATTAGAGTTCATCCACCTCCTCCATTTGTGGAATCCATGAGAAGAAAATGGCATTGCCTTCCCTAATGTCTAGAAGAGTTGAACAGGAAATGATTTGCACCTCACCATCTGTGTGTTGACAGGGGATTGATTACTGCTTCAAACGCTTTAGTCACTACTACAGAGCTGAGATTTTGTAGGTTTCCTGACCTAATCTTTGGAGTGAATATGTGTCTTGGAATTTATCTTTTTCTCTCAGTTTTTTTCTTTTGGGTTCCTCCCCATCTTTTGGGTGTCTTATCTGTGTGTGTGTGTGTGTGTGTGTGTGTGTGTGTTTGTGTGTGTGTGTGTGCGTTTGTGTGTGTGTGTGTGTGTGTGCTGTCTGAGTGTGTTTCAAATAACAATTATAATTAAATTGATGGAGGTAGGAAGTAGGTATTTAATGGATAGCAATTTGACATGCCTTGAAAACTCACATTCCCTCTCTTTCAGCCTCATTTCCTACAAAGAATGTCATCTTTTGTCCTCTTTGATAAACACATATTCTCTCAAACTTGACCTCAACAAACACCACATTTTGTGTGCCTGGTTAGTGTCGTATTGTTTGTCCCTTTTTCCCTTGCTTTTTCATATGTCTCTTGACAGTCATGAGAGAGTAAAATTGTATTTTATTTGTCTTTCTGGGATTGATAGATGTGACGTAGGCTAATGCTCTTCACAATTCTGCCACATGAGGCAAGTGGTAAGAATTCAATCTTGCTTAAGGCTGGGTAAGATACTGTGAGGCTTTTTCAGGACAGTGAGATGGTAGTAGTTTCTGGGAACTCCAGACTTGTCTTTAGCCAGGAACACAACAGGAATATTACCACATCAACTTCAACATGGCATAAATGAACTGGAGCCTACAAAGCAAACTCCATAGCAAAAGAGAGAATAAGTTGCAAACACTATGGGAGAAGATTGGAGACACGGTTTAGGGGGAAGTGGGAAGTTGGTAATTCAGTGAGACAATGCAGTGAGACAATGCAATGGACAAAGCCACAAGAAATCGGAGCACACACTGGAACCCACAAGGAGTACGTTCTCCAATTCCATTGATTCTGACCATCAGGGGATCTGAATCATACTAGTTCATACCAACAAAGGTCCTTGAGGCCTGGAGATTTTAGACAGCAGCCTTGGCATATCAACTCAAAAGAACACTGTATTTCTCTGGCAGAGAACACCAACAAATAGCCAGGTGAAGACAGCCTGGAAACCATGATTAGAGACAATACCAGGTGACACAGTGGGATTATGGTGGGTTCTGGCTGTACATTAGTGAGAGGCAGTGTTATTGGAGATGATTTGATGGGGGAAAAGAAATTTGGGGCTCTCGCACAGGCAGCATTAAGCCCGAGCTACTGGCCAAAGACAGGATGGTGAGGGCTTTAATTCCCTCTCCTGCAAACAGGAAATTCTAACCATGGAACACATAGGGTACTGTGTTCCTCAGTACAACTTGATTCATTTTAAGAGAACAGATTCTCTCATAGGGGACTAGAAGAAAGCCCTGTCCACAGGCTGTCCCCTGACCACAGAATGCTACAGGCCTTCATTTTGTTGTGTAGGTTGAATTTCTACTTTTACAGGCACACCAGATCCCACCAAGCTAAACCTAAACCTCCCCCTATTCAGCCCAGACCCCAAACACACTAAAATGCTGGCAAAGTGGGCCTCTAGGTGACTGGTCTCAAGGACAGGGGACAGCTATGATACAACAGCAGAGGACATGCATGCCGCACACATACCCGAGATTCCCTCAAGGGACACTCCCTGATCTCTGATTTCTAAAGAAATTACCATAAGGATAAAAAACAGAATTGATTTTTCAAATACTGTAAAAAGTCAGAGACCCATATCCATGACAAAGATGGAAGAATCAATTGTTGCCAAGGAAGAAGACAAGAAAAGATCATGGCCAGGTAATTGAGGTGAAACCTCACATATAACATGTCCAATGGAGGATTGAAAGCATAAAGATATCAGGGAGTCTCAAACCACATAGATTAAACTGATAGAAATAAAATAAAATAAAATAAAATAAAATAAAATAAAATAAAATAAAATAAAATAAAATAATAAAATAAAATAAAATAAAATAAAATAAAATAAAATAAATAAAGAGTTCCTGAAGAAAAGATTGGTATCAGACTGAACAAAAAGTCCAAGAAGCTGACAGAAGCAAAGGAGCAAATTTTTGACCTGGCAGAAAAGAATTGGTAAATAAGAAAGCAATCCAAAGAAAGAAGGAGAATGATGAAACATGACAATGAGCTTAGGAAAGTCATCGATTCCAAGGAATAGAAAGAGGTGCTTATTGTAGGAGAAGTAGGAGTGAGAGAAAAAAAAGAGGGCTGAACATGGATTTGAGAATTCAGAGTTAAAACTGTCCCTTATCTGGTAGCAGAAACAGAGATATAGATTCAGAGGCAAAAAGGACTCACATCACCATCCACAGAAGCATAGAACCACAAGACATAGTTTCATTCCCCCTGCAAAAGCTATCAATGGAGAAATTCTCTTTGCTAAATATGCGTGGTAGTGTAGTTTGTACGTAGCCAAGTCACTTACCTGAAGAGGACAAACTACACCAGCTCTGGAAGCAGGCCAGATAGCACAAGCAACACCAGCCCAAGCCAAAATCCATTTCCCCTGCATTTGTGAACAATGACAGAGCAGTGGTTCACGTCTAGAACTAGGACATATTCAGAAGTCAAAGATTGTGTCATGGATTATGTCCATCAGTTCAGAGGCGGCCTTCAGCTCAACTCATGATCCCAGGGTCTTGGCATCGACTCTGGTCTCAGGTTCCCTGCTCAGGGGTAAATCAGCTTTTCCCTCTCCAGCTCTAAACCCTGATTGTGATCTCTCTGTCTCTCTGTCAAATATGTGCATGTGCATTGTTTGACAAAAAGACAAAAAAATAACCAGGGTTCAAGGATTGACTGTGGCCAGGGGATGTTTTCTTTAATTTTGACCTAGATCTCTATGGAAGGCAGCCAGGTTCAGAGAACCTCCCACCATCCTCAAATGCCAGACCTTCACTCAGAGCTCCAATGTTTATTCTCCAGTTCCTTGTCTTCCTGAATATCCTCACCAACCTGTAGCATACACTGTCTGTGGCTCTGTAATGGCCCTTTGTTGACCCACTGTTCATCTTCTGCTGGCTCCGTTAGAACACGCCCATCTTCCACAAGAGGCACTGTTTGCTTATCCCATAAAACCATTTGGAGGATGTTCATGAGAGGTTGAAGGCAGGCTTGTGCTGTCACATCTACATGTACTTCTCCAGAGGGTATCTGCAGGACCCTGTGGGAATGCTCCAGGTTCTTTGACATTTGAATCCTCTTCAATGAGTCCTTTTGAAGATACAAGTTGTCCTTCTAAATGGGCACGGAAGTCTTTCAGATGGCTTCCCTTGGGCTATGGGTCTTTTCCAACATGCTCCATGCTTGCTCCTGTGGACTCCAAGTACATGAGTCCATTCTGGACCTAAGGTTCTAGGATGTAGAATCTGCCTTTGGTACATCGTCAGTTTTGAAGATTTGGAAGTCATTTTGGCTCGATTTCTAGAGACGCTACAGGTACTCGTTATAAAGGCCACTAGGCCAGATGGAGTCATTTTGTGTTTCTGCAGTAAACTTATATTGAACCCATGCAGTAAACTAAATTGACCCTACTCCTCCCAGAGGAGCTTACTCTCAAAGCCTAGATACAAGGGTGAATCAGGCCAGGTGAAGACATCCCATTAGTGGGGCACGCATATATGTACTAGGGTGAATTGAGATCCAATTGTCCACCCATGTGTTACCTAGCATTTTTGTTTTTGTGGTGTAGCCCACTTAGCACGACTGTGCAGTTTTTTCTGTATTGTTATCTCATTGGCCACCTCTGTATAGCCTGGCTAAACTACCGCTATAAATGTTAGTCTGTGAGGCTGGGAGGGGTCGCCTCTTTGCAAGAGAAGGCCCTGACTGGTCAATATGATTCTCTATGCTTTGTGCAAATTAACGTTTGCTTGACCTTCAATTTGTATCAGTCTCTCTCCTTTGAATAAGGACCCTATGTTTGGAGGGCCACCCGAATTCAAATGATGAGAACTGAGCCAGCATAAGAATTTTTGGAAAAGCCTCTGGAGGTAAGATCATGGGATCCTGCATGGATCTGCAGGGTATGGCCCAGTGGTAGAAGCTGGCAGCAGCCATGCTCCCAAGAGTTGGTGTGGTTGCAGAGATGCCCCATCCTCTGCTGGTAGATCGTATGGGGGTTCAAGTCCCCCTTGTGGTCAGGGGGTTGGAGACCCCTAGATAGTCAGTGGGCTCGATTTCCCCTTGGCGGTTAGAGGGGGTTCAAATACCCCTAGGCGAACTCCAGGGGGTTCGAGTCGCACTGGACAGTCAGGAGGGTTAGAGTCCCCCTAGACATTTAGGGGGTTCAAGTCCCCCTAGGCGGTTTGGGGGTTTGAGTCCTCCTAGGCAATCAGGGGATAAAGAAAGCCCCCACTAGTGGCATGATATTGGTAAGAATCATTGGGCTTACGGTTGTCTTTGTCTGGTCCTTTTGTTGTCTATTGTATTGTTTGTTATGATTGACGAAAAGGGGCAAGCAGAGAATAAAGGGATTCTGACTTTCATCTCTCTGTTCTTCATAATAGACGTGAGGCTTCTCACTCACTCATTTCATGTGTTAAGGGCTATGACTGTAGCCAACTGGGGTTAGTCTAAGAGTGAGTTAAGGTGCCCCATGCAGATGCTCATTGGAGCTGAACGTGGTATATGAGTGCCAAATGGACCACTTTTGGTAAGCAGAACTGGCACTGTGGGATGAACCGACCTTGAGCCAAAGACTTTAAAAAATATTCCCAAGCAGCTGCCGAAATCCCCTTTGTTTTGGGGAATTCATTGCCTTGTCTGGCCTGATGTGGACTGCCTAGCCCCTCCCACTTGTTGTCGGGAGAGCATGGCATCTGAAGTAGAGATAGTTATTTATGTCTGTCTCAAGGTTTTAATGGGTAATTGTTAAAGTGGCTTCAAAAGTCTTTGGTAACCTGAAACTGTGATGGGTTGCTTGAATGACAAATGGAATTAAATTCGTTGGACATGTAGGTCTTAACCAAATTAGATATAATGCTAGACCATTAGGTCAAAATCTCATCTTGACCACCACACACGCTATCGTGGACCTTTGTAGACTCCAACCGACTGATGATGGTGAACACCCGAGAGAGAGGGTATCATGCCCTCCTCCTCAACAAACCAAGAGTGATTTCACAGACACCAGTGGGGCTAAATCCAGCCACACTGCTCCCAGAGGAGCTGGTTGACCATCCACACAACTGTGGGGAGGTCCTAAACCAAGTCACAGGAATAAGACTGGATCTCAGAGACATGCCCTTCCCAGATGTAGAGATGACTCTCTTCATGGAAAAAGGTATGTGAGGTATGTGAGGGCTGTGGTAGTTTATCCTGAGAAGGAAATCTGGGCAGCAGCATGCCACCTAGAACTTCAGCACAACAAGCAGAACTGATTGAAATCACTAAGGCACTGCAGATGGCTAAAGTTAAAACCACCAACATCAATACGGATCACAGGTATGTCTTTGCTACTCTCCATATACATGGAGCTACTTAAAAAGGAATGAGCCTATTAACAGCAGAAGGAAAAGGAATTAAGACAGAAGAGAAATATTGGGACCCAAGGGAGGTGGCTGTTATGCATTTCTTGTGACACCAAAAGGGGACTGGTCTGATTTCAAAGGGAAACCAATTATCAGATCGAAATAAACTGGAGAATTAAGAGGAAGATTTAAAGTATTTACAAAAATGGCTAATTTATATTATAAAGGGGAATGGGCTAAGACTAAAAGAGGAAATTTAATTCTTTAATTCTTTCTTGAAGATTAGGAAAGAAGTTAGTAGACCAGATACATTAGGGTACTCACCTGGGGTCACTCAATCTCAAGGAATTTAAATGTAAGCAGTTCCAGGCTTCTAAATTATGGTGTATGGTCCAGGATATAGTTGATAGATGTGCTCAGTGCCAGGCAGTTAATGTGGGAGGAACTAGAATTGGAAGAGGGAAAAGAGAAAGAGGTAGGGTACCAGGAATTTATTGGAAAATAGATATTACAAAAATAAAACCTGGGAAATATGGGGACAAGTATATATTAGTTTTTGTAGATACCATTTCAGGCCAGGTTGAGGCTTTTCCCGAGAAACATGAGACGGCAGGAATGGTAGCCAGAAAGCTACAAGAAAAATAATTCCTAGGTCTGGGCTGCCTCTCATGATTGGGTCATTCAATGGCCTTGCATTTTGAGTTCAGTCTCACAGGAATTGGCCAAGGCCATGGGCACAAATTGGAAACTACATTGTGCCTATCAGACCCAGAGTTCTGGGCATGTAGAGAGAATGAACTGGACTCTTAAAGAGACCTTGACAAAACTAACCCTGGAGATGGGCAGTGGATGGGTGGATCTCCTTCCTTTCACCCTGTCAGGGCAAGATGTACACACTATTTAAACAGGGTGACCCCATTTGAAATGTTTGGGAGAACCCCTGCTCCCGCTCTGTCCTTGGCTACAAAAGGTTGCCCTAGCAGAAATGACTGATCAGTCTGTTCTCCAGTCACTGCAGGCATTACAGTTAGTATTTAAAAAAATTCAGGGATCCCGACTGCCCACACTGGTATGGAGACTGAGGTGGAACCACATCCTTTCCAACCCAATCACCTGGTTTGGATATGACATTATCAATTGGGGAGCTTGGAGCCTCGCTGGATGGGACCTTTTACTGTTACCTTGAACACACAACAGCAGTAAAAGCAGAACACATCAGGGCCTGGTTTCACGCATGTCACATCAAACGAGCCAATGATGAAGATGACCCCCAAAGGTGGAAGCCACAGCCAAACATCCTGCTCACCGTGGACTAAATCTAAGACTGAAAAGAACATGAGTTTGTTGTTGCTCCTATTTTTACCTGTTTATGTAAAGTATAGGTAGTTAATTAGATAAAGGAAATTAGAAAAAATATGAAAAGGGTTATATGAAACGGTAAATGGGTAACTCATCAGCCGACTGTGCACTAGTGTCATTTACACTAGTGTAAATATACAGCCGACTGTACACTAGTGTCATGTACAAAAGAAAATGAGAGCGATAAAAATGTTAGAATTACATGCTCAATAAACCCTTTATAACCAGAGCATGTAGAACTGGATGAAAAGTCAAGGAATTGGACTAATCTCCAAAGAATAGGGAGGAATGTAATAGCCTGGGTGGCCAGAGGGAATCATTTTGTGTTGATGCAGTATACATAGATTGACCTCATGCAGTAAATTTAGATTGATACTGCCCGTCCCAAATGTATTTACTCTCAAAGCCTATATATAAGGGCAAGTCAGGCCAGATAAAGATATCCACTCAGTGGGGAGCTTATATCTACTAGGTAAATTGAGATTCAATTGTCCATTCGTGTGTTACTAGCAGTTTTTTTCTATGTCTGGCAGACCTAGCACCACTGTGCAGTTTTCTCTGTGTATTGCAATCTCAAGGCCACCTGTGTATAGCCCAGCTAAACTACATCTATACATGTTAGTCTGTGATGCTGGAGGGGAATGCCCTGACCTGTCATGATTTTCGATGTTTGGAATGAAATTAAGTTTTGCTTGAACTTCGCTTTCTATCAGTCTTGCTCCTTTGATTAAAAAGCCTAAAACTTGTGTCTGCACTGTTGAAGACTCCAGACCTGTCTATGTCATGATTGGAGGTGTTCCCTTTGAGCTTTCCTTGGTTGGCTCTTCTCCTGTTCAGAAGATTGATGATTGGGTGGGAGGGCCTAACCCTTGTGCAGGGCTCATATTCCCTCCCCTGAGATTTGCTTGAGGCCTGATTGTTACTTGACCTTTCCTGGCTAAGATGGAATGGTGGATTCTTGCCTTTCTCCGGAATCCAGAGGGCTGGTGCTGACAGACAGGACCAAACAATACAAATCGGGCCATGAAGAAGGTGATACCGACTCGCTTCATAAATTGCCTTGGTGAGAGACTCAGGTGGCTCCAGCGGTTTGGACGGCTAGGGGTCCTATTGGCACACCCATGAATACTCCAACCAAGTGTAGTGATCAGGCATGGGTTTATGAGGATTCATTGCTATGACCTTAAAGCATTGTGACATCACAGATGCTGGCTTCACTGAAGCAGCTGTCCCTCTCCCATGACCTTAGTATCCTATGGCTTTAGGTAGGAAGCCCCGGGAATGACAGAGCAAGAGCCCTCTGAGCCTGATCAGGAACTCAGGTTGTCTTGTGGGTTAATGTCCCACTTCCCCTTTCTATATAAATAGGGAAAAAATGATGTTCATTATACCTTCCTTTAGGCCAACATTTCTCCAGAGACAGCAAGGTGTCCTATTTCCACTACAATTTCTAGATCTCAAGAAACAGTGAGGCATCTTGGGTGCCAACAGCTCTCCATGGGGTTGCCATCCTGTGGGTGAGCAAGTCCATTGTCAGTGTCTATTCCCAACGGGTCAGTGATGACTAACGGACAGAAAGTCCTTTTATGAGGAAAAAGGTGAGGGCATGGATATATGGTGCTGCATTTGTCTTCATCTCCTAGAGTTCTGAAACATAAGGTTAAGGGATTAGGTCTCTGTCTACCTGGTTTTCCCTTAACTTTGCAAAGTCTTCAAGGAAAGTGACGTTCTGAATCAGAGCTAACTCTTCAAGAAGAGGCCTGGACCACACCTGTTGTCATCATTAGTTAAGTGTACTTGTAGTGGAACGGGTATAGACATGTTGACCAAGTCTCTTTAGTCAAAAGGAAAGAGATGGCATATATCGATGGCTTGCAAAGCCCACTTGAGCAGAACTGTGGACTGAGCTTCAAGGTCCTTGCAGACTAGTGATGAAGAAGGTGTGGTCCATCTTGGTAACAGAGTATTCCTCAGCCATCGGGGAGGATGAACCCCTGGACCTTGGTAACAGAGTATTCCTCAGCCATCGGTGAGGATGAACCCCTCGCCTTACATTGACATGAACGTCCCATGTCTGGGTGATGGGAAATGGAAAAGACAGGCAGAACAATAGAAATATCATCTAGCTTTGCACAATATGTTCCTCAGGAGGAATTCCTTGTCCTTAGTAAAGGAAAGGAAAACTGAATGGGAAGAATGTAGAGAAGACCAACCAAGAGTGACTCAGGACTCTGAGAACCAAGCTGAAGGTTACAGAGAAGAGACACATGCAAGGAATAAGTGAAATGCTTAATGGGTGTTCAGGAGCTGTGGCATATATTAGTAAAAGCACTAGGTCTCATATGAAACTAAATGTTCCATGAATACTGTGTCAAAGCAAATGACAAAAAAACTACAAGAAGAATTCTAAGATTTTCAACAAAAAAATTCAGAGAAAAACAATGTGACCCTTTCAAAAACTAAAGAAGGCACAGGGAGAAAAGGAAAGAATTATATTTTATATTATCTTTCTTTATTGAAATGTCATGGGATTTGTTTCCTAAATTGTCCTTATCTGAATTGGGTCTTTATCCTTGTAAAGTAGAGTCTACCTGCTTCTTCCATTTCTGAAATTGATGAGAAGACATGACATTGCCTTCGCTAAATACCTGGAAGAGTGGCCCAGGAAAATGACTTGGACCTGGCCCTCTGTGTGCCGGCAGGTGTTTGATTACTGCTTCAAACGCTTCAGTCACTACTAAACAGCTGAGATATTGTAGGTTTCCTGACCTAATCGTGGGAGTTTCTATGTGTCTGGGAATTTAACCTTTTCTCTCCGGTCTTGATTTGCTAGCATAAATGTGTGTATGTGCCTCTTAGGTTATTCTTTTTTCCTTTCTACCAGTTGTCATGTGGTTTCTTACTTTCAGCTGTGATCTTGTCTCCCTGCTATATCCCAGTAATGGCTTCTGCAGTTTGTTCATGTTTTCAGAATTGAAGTGTGAGATCTCCGGATTTTTTTTTCTAATGGTTTGTTTGTATTTTCTTTATTTCGATAATCATATATATGATTTCATTTTTTCTGTTAACTTTGGAGATCGGCTCTTCTTCTACTTGTTCCTTCAGGCGTCCAGTTAGGTTCCTTTTTTTTTTTTTTTTCGGTGTTTTTAAATTTTGGAAATGAATGCGTTTGACCCTTTATGGTTTCCCAATAAAATGTTTTGACATCACTGCTTATGTTTTATGACATTTCCTTGTTCATGGCTCTTTCTGCATTTCCTTTGGATTTTCTTTCTTGCATTCATTGCTAGTTCATGAGTGTGTTGGTTTTCCAACCTTTAGGGTATGGCTGTATTTCCAATTTGAAAGTGATATCTTCCCGTTTTCATACCTTCGTGAACATAAGTGCCCAGGATAGGTTTTGACTTCACTTCCATGAGTTAAGACTGGATTTGGACTCGAGCTCAGGACCTGCGATAGACAAAGTTAGGTCTGCCTCTGGGAAGAACATATCTTACTGTCTTCAGAGACGCAATCTTACTCATGGATCCCCAAAGATCATGAGGTCTTGAGAGCCCATGTGGACGTCTTTTATTCCTTACCACCTTTCCATCCAGATGATCTGTGCTGTGCTTAACATGGATATCATAGACCCCAACAATATTGGATTAAAGTGCCCATCTCCCTTCCTCCTGTTCAAATGCTTCCAACGTTTAGATACAGCCATGTTCTGGTATATATGTTGGCAGTTTTTCCATGTTTCTGATGTTTTGATGCTCCATCATGAATAAACACCTTTTGCTCTCTTTTGATCTCAAAAGCATAAAATCACTCTAAATGACTTAGGCACAATCACTTTGGCTCTCTTCTCCTTGGCAAGAGCATAACCAAGTTTCCAAATTTTGTCACTTTCAAGCTATGTGTTCTTTATAGTCAAAGGAAATCTCCTATGGGCAACAGAATTCGAGCTTGTTTAATATTTGTTGTTTTCTGATAAATCATTCCTCGTTTTTTGTTTGTTTGTTTGTTGTTTATTTTATTTTATTTTATTTTATTTTATTTTATTTTATTTTATTTTATTTTATTTTATTTTATTTTATTTTATTTTTTGTAATTTTAACCACACCTACAAAATGTTTGTATTGATGGGAGACTTTCATCTTGAATGCTGAATGAATTATTGTTAGGTAAGAAGTTCATATTCTCATTTCGGTTGACTTCTGACTTGAATTCTCTGTGCCTTTCCCTTTTATGGTATTTTCTTTGGGGATGCTTCATTAGTGCGATTTCTCACTTCCTCCCCCTCTTTCACGTGTCTTCTCTGTATGTGTGTTCGTGTGTTTGTGCATGTGCATGTCTTAATGTGCGCGTGGTCTGTGTGTGTTTAACAAAAAACTTATATTTAAATTTCAAAAGGTAGGAATTGGGTCTCTTAAGGTTAGCAATTCAATTTGACATGCCTTGACAACTCACATTCCAGCCATTTCAAGAACATCTTCTGCAAGGAATGTCATCATTTGTCCTGTTCCATAAACACATATTCTCACAACACTGCCTTCAAGCAAACACCATGTTTTGTGTGCCTCATTAGAATCGTATTGTTTGTTCTATACCCCTTGATTTTTCGTATGTTTCTTGACTGTCTTCAGGGAGTGAAATCGTCTGTTTGTTTTCTTTCTGAGAATGATATATATGACAGATCCCAAAGATCTCTGCAAGCCTGTCACATGAGATATGTGGAAGACTTCATTCTAGCTAAGTCTCGGTAAGAATTTGCGGTGACATGGAGGACAGTGAGATGGTAGTAGTGTCTATTAACCTCGTGCTTGTCTTCAGCCATGAAGGCAAAAGGAAGATGACAACAATAACGGAAGTGGGGTGGAAATTGACATGAATCCTACACAGTAAACTCCACAGAGTAAGAGATCGGAGGTCGCAGAAACTATGGGAGAAGTTTGGAGACATGTCTCATGGGAGATTTGGGTGGTTCATGCATCAGAGGGCAGTGATCCTATGCAAAAGACAAAGGCACAGGAGAACAGGGCACACTGGGATCCCACAAGGAACCTGTTTCCCAGTGCAATTGGCTGTGACGAACAGAGGGTCTAAGTTCTTGACAACACAATTCTTGAGGGCTGTAGTTTTCAGATCAGCAGGCTTGGCAGAAATCGACTCAAAAGAACACCATGTTTTTCTTGCAGGGGACACCAATAAGCAAACAGGTGCAGACAGCCTGGAGACCATGATCAGAAACAATACCAGTAGATGTAGTTGGAGGAGAGTGGGTCCTGGCAGTGCATCCATGAGAGGCAGTGTTTGTGGAAATGATTCAATGGGTACATAAGAAATGTTCTGCTCTCAAACCAGTAGCAACAAGACAGAGCTAATGGCCAAGACAGCATGGTGAGACATTGCTGCTTACCCTGCCAACACGAAAACCCAACCGTGGAACACTTGGAGGACTGCCTTCCTCAGTCCAAGATGCTTAGTCCAAGGAGAACACATTCTCTTATAGGGGACAAGAAGAATGCCTTGACCACATGCTCTCTTCTGATCAGAGCATTCAGCAGGCCTGCATTCTATTGGGTTGTGGAATGTCTCCTTTCACACGCACACCAGATCCAACTAATGAAACCTCAGCATATTCAGCCCGGACCCCTAAAACACCAACCGCCAGGCAAGGAGGACCCTTGCAGTTGACTGGTCTCAACAGAACAGCAGATGGCATGCATCACACACACACACACACACACACACACACACACACACAAACACCCATCATCCCTTAAGGGCCAGCAATTGGTCACTGCCGGATTTCCTCTTCTTAAAGACATTAACCTCAGGATGGAAAAAGAATGAGCTTTCAGAATACGGAGAGAAAGTCAGAGACTTATAACCAAGGCAAAGATGGAATAATCAACTGATGCCAAGGTAAAAGAACAAGAACAGATCACGGCTAGGCAATCAGAGAGAAACGTCTACATAGAACACGCCCGATGGGGTATAGAAAGCAGCGACCTGGATACTTCCTGTACATCAGAAAACATAGAAGATATCAGAGAGTCTAGAACCACAGAGATAAACTGATAAAGATAAACGAACATAAATAGCTCGTGAAGAGAAGATTGGCAGGAGACCTGATTCAAAGTCCGGGAAAATGGCAGAAGTAGAGGATCCAATTAGTGACCTGGAAGAACTAGTCTAGAAAATAAGGAAGCAAATTCTAAAAGAGAAGGAAGAATGACTGACATGACAATGAGCTTAGGGAATCATCATCTCCAGTAATTGAAAGAGGTGCCTCTTGTAGGAGAAGTAAGAGTGAGTGAAAGAAAGAGGGCTGAACATGGATTTGAGAAATCTGGGCTGAAAATGACCCTCATCTGGTAGCACAAACAGAGGTCCACAATCAGAGGCACTGAAGACTCCCATCACCTTCTGCAGAAGCAGAGCACCAAAAGACATAGTGTCGTTTCCCCCTGGAAAATCTAGGCATGGAGGAATTCACTTTAGCAAATAGGTATGGGAGAATAGTTTGTCCATAGCCCAGTCACTGACTTCAAGAGGAAATGCTATACCAGCTCTCGAAGAAAGCTGTATAGCTCAAGCAACACCAGCCAAGGCCAAAACCCTTATCACCTGCATTTCTGAACAATGACTGAGCAGTGGTTCTTGTCTAGAATGATGAGGTTCTCAGAAGTCAACGCTTGGGTCCCAGGATGTGTCAATCAGTTCAGAGGCAGCCTTCAGATCAACTCATGATTCCAGGGTCTTGGCAATGACTGTGGTCTCAGGCTCTCTGCTCATGGGAAAGTAAGCTTCTCCCTCGCCAGCTCGACCCCCTGATTGTAAACTCTCAGTCTCTCTGTCTAATAAGTGCAAACGCATCGTTTAACAAGATAACAAAAACAAAACCAGGCACAATAATTGACTGGGGGCAGAGGATGATTTATTGAATTTGGACCAAGGTTCCTATGGAGGGCAGCTAGGTACAGAGAACCTCCCACCATCCTAAAATACCAGACCTTCACTCGGAGCTCCAATGTTCATTCTCCTGTTCTTTGTCTTCCTGGATCTCCTCACCAACCTGAAGTATCCACATTGTGTCACGCTGTACTGACCCCTTGTTCACATATGTTCATTCTCTTCTGGCTCCATTATAACATGCCCATCTTCTACAACAGGAACTGTTTGCTTATCACATGACATCATTTGGCTGAGGGTCATGAGAGGTAGAAGGCAGGCTTGTGCTGCCACATCTCCATGCAGTTACACAGAGGGTAGCTGCTCCACCCTGCTGGAGTGCTCAAGGTTCTTCCACATTCGAATCCTCCTCAATGCGTCCTTTTGGACATATAAGTTGTCTTCCTGAAATGGGCACGGAAGTCTTTCAGATGGATTCACTTGGGCTATGGGACTCTTCCAAAATGCTCTCCGTTTGCTCCTGTGGACGCCAAGTACATGAGTCTATCCTGGACCTAAAGTTCTACACCTAAGGTGAAGAGTCTGCCTTTGATGCATGGTAATTTTTGAATATTGGGAGGCATTGTTGGCAGAATTTCTGGAGAGGATCGAGGTACTCTTGTCCTCCCTGTTGAAGACTCCAGACATGTCTTTGGCATGGTTGCGGGTGTTCAGTTTTCTTTCTTTGGGAGGGCCTTCTCCTGTTCAGAAGCTCTGTGATCGTGTGGGAGGGCCTTAACCTTGTGCCGGGCTCAGATTTCATCCCCTGAGGCTATGCTTGAGACCTGATTGTTTCTTGGCCTATCGAAGTTAAGATGGAATGGATGCTTGTCTTTCTCTGGAATCCAGAGGGCTGGTGCTGATAATCACGACCAAACACTATGAATTGGGCCATGTAGAAGGTGACTCCAACTCGCTTTGCAAACTGCCTTGGTGCGAGACCCAGACAGCTTCAGTGGTGTGGGACGGCCTGGGGTAATTTCGGCCCACCCACGAATACTCTATACAATTGTAGTGATCAGGCGTGATGTAATGAGGAGTGGTTGCTATAAACTCAAATCATTGTGACATCACAAATGCTGGCTTCACTGAAGCAGCTGTCCCTCTCCCATGACCTTGGTGTCCTAAGGCTTTAGGTAGAGAGCCCCCGATAGACAGAACAAGAGCCCTCTGAGTCTGATCAAGATCTCAGGTTGTCTTGTGGGTTAGTGTCCCACTTCCCCTTTCTGGAAAAAGGGGAAAGAAAATGATGTTCAGTATACCTTCCTTTTGGCCAACATTTTCACAGAGACAGCAAGATGTCGTATTTCCACTACAATTTCTAGCGATCTCAAGAAACGGTGAGGCCTCATGGGTTTCAACAACTCTCCATGGGGTTGGTAATCCTGTGTGTGAGAGCGTCCTTTCTCAGTGTCTTTTGCCTATGGCTCAGTGATGACTAAGGGACGGAAAGTCCCCTTTCAAGGAAAATAGTGAGGGCATAGATATATGGTGCTGTCTGTGGTCTCATCTCTTAGTTTTCTGAAATACACGGCTAATGGTTTAAGGCTCTGTCTACCTGGCTTTCTCTTACACACCTTTGCAAAGTCTTAGAGGAGAGTGTCATTCTGCATCAGGGCTAACCTAAGGAAGAGGCCCAGACCACACCCGTTGTCATCATTAGTTGTCCTTGTTGCGGTAACGGGTATAATCATGTTGACCATGTCTCTTTAGTCAGAAGGATAGGTACGGCTAATATCGATGGCTTGCAAGGCCCATTCGAGCAGACCTTTGTAGTGAGCCACAATGCCCTTGCAAGGACTAGTGGATAAGGAAGGCTTGGTCCATTTTGGCAAGACTGTATTCTTCGGCCGTCGAAGACAATGAACGCCCTGGACTTTGCCTTGACATGAATGTCACATGCCTGGCTGATGTGAAATGAAAAGGCAAGCAGAAAAAGGGAAATATCATATGGCATCTCACAATATGTGCCTCATAAGGAATACCTTGGCGCTTTGTCCTCTTCAATAAACACGTATTCTCATAAAACTGCCTTCACACAATCACCACGATTGGGTGCCTCATTAGTGTCCTATTGTTTGTCCCTATACCACTTGCTTTTTCATATGTTTCTTGACTGTTATGAGGGAGTGAAATCATCTGTTTGTTGTCATTCTGAGAATGATAGATGTGAAGCCGCCCAATGCTCTCCGCAACACTGCCACATGAGGCTAATGGAAGAGTTCATTCTTTCTTATGTCTCAGTAAGAATTTGTGGTGACATGGAGGACAGTGCGATGGTAGTAGTGTCTAATAACCTCATGCTTGTCTTCAGCAAAGAAGGCAACAGGAAGATGACCACAACAACTGCAACGGAGTGAAAATTGACCAGAATTCTACAAGTAAACTCCAAAAAGAAGAAAGGTAGTCGCAGAGACTAAGGGAGAAGGTTGGAGACATGGCTTATAGGAGATTTCGTTGGTTCATGCATCAGATGGCAGTGATCCCTTGCAAAGGACAGAGGTACAGGAGAGCATGGCACGCTGGAAAACCACAAGGCACCTGTTTCCCAGTGCCATTGGCTGTGATGAGAAGAGGTCTGAAGGGCATGAGTTCTTGACAACACAAGTCTTGAGTGCTGGAGTTTTCAGATCAGCAGTCTTGGCAGATATAAACTCGAAAGAACATCGTGTTTTTCCTGCATAGGTCACCAACAAGCAACCATGTGCAGACAACCTGGAGACCATGATCAGCGACAATACCAGGACAAGCAGTGGGAAGATGGTGGTTCCTGGCAGTGCATCCATGAGAGGCAGTGTTCGTGGAGTTGTCTCAATGGGGGCATAAGAAATATTGGGCTCCCACAGGAGGAGCATCAAGACTGAGCTACTGGCCAATACAGGATGGTGAGGACATTTGCTGCCTACACTGCCCACATGAAAACCCAACCATGGAACACTTGAGGGACAGCCTTCCTCACTCCAAGCTGTTAGTCCAAGGAGAACAGGCGCTCCCATAGGGGACGAGAAGAATGCCTTGACCACATGCTCTCTAACACAGCATTCTTAACACAGCATTCTGTAGGCCTGCGTTCTGATGAGTTTGTGAAATGTCTCCTTTCACAGGCACACCAGAGCCCACCAAGGTAAACCTCAGCATATTCAGCCCAGGCCCCAAACACACCAAATGGCAGGCAAGGAGAGCCACTGCAGATGGCTGGTCTCAGACAGCGTCAGCCCAAACGCAAACATCAGATGGCATGCATCACACACACACACACACACACACACACACACACACACACACGACAAAACAATGGGCCCGCCCTTGGTCACTCAATGATATCTTCTACCTAAATAAATTACCCACAGGATAGGAAACAGGATAAGTATTTCGAATACAGAGAGGAGACAGAGATCTAGATCTAATACAAGATGGATGAATCAATAGATGCCAAGGAAAACGAACAAGAAAGGATCATGGCTATGAAACAGAGTGAAGCTTCTACATATAACACGCCCGATGTGGGTTTGAAAGCTGAGGCCTGGATCCTCCCTATACATCAGAAAACATAGAAGATATCAGAGAGTCTCGAACCACAGAGATAAAACTGATAAAGATAAAAGAACCTAAAGAGCTCCTGAAGAGAAGATTGGTAGGAGACTGGATGCAAATACTGGGAACATGGCAGAAGTAGAGAATCCAATTAGTGGCCTGGAAGAACAAGCCTAGAAAATAAGGAAGCAAATTCTAAGAGAGAAGGAAGAATGATGGAACATGACAATGAGCTTAGGGAATCATCATCCAAAAAGAAAGGAAATAGGTGCTTATTGTAGGATAAGTAAGAGTGAGAGAAAGAAAAGAGGGCTGAACATGGATTTGAGATTCGGGGCTATCAATGACCCTCATCTGGGAGCTGAAACAGAGGTCCAGAATCAGAGGCACAGAGGACTCCCATCACCTTCCACAGAAGCAGAGCACCAAAAGACATAGTGTCCTTCCCCCTGGAAAATCTAGTCATGGAGGTATTCTCTTTAGGCAAATAGGCATCAGAGAATAGTTTGTCAATAGCCCAGGAACTGACTTCAAGAGGAAAAGATATACCAGCTCTCAAAGCAGGCCGGATAGCTCAAGCAATACCCGACCAAGCCAAAATCCTTATCCCCTGCTTTTCTGAACAATGACAAAGCAGCGGTTCTGGTCTAGAACCAGGAGGTATTCAGAAGTCAAAGATTGGGTCCCTTGTTGTGTCCATCAGTTCAGAGGCAGCCTTCAGATCAACTCATAATTCCAGGGTCTTGGCTATGACTCTGGTCTCAGGTTCTCTGTTCAGGGGTAAGTAAGCTTCTCCCTCTCCAGCACCAACCCCTTATTACGGTCTCTCTACCTCTCTGTCCAATACGTGCATGTGCATCATTTGACAAGATAACCAAAACAAAACCAGAGTACATTAATTGATTGGTGCCAGAAGATGTTTTCTTGAATTAGGACCTAGGTTCCTGTGGAGGCTAGCCAGGTACAGAGAACCTCTCAACATCCTAAAAGGCCCGACCTTCGCTTCGAGCTCCCTCATTTATTCTACTGTTGTTTGTCTCTCTGGATCTCCTCACCTTTCTGAAGCATGTGCTGTCTGTTGCACTGTACTGACCACTTGACGACAATTGTGCATCTTCTCGGGGCTCCATTAGAACATGCCCATCTTCCGCAAGAAGCACTGTTTGCTTATCTCATGAAACAATTTGAGGGAAGGTTATGAGACGATGAAGGAAGGTTTGTGCAGCCACATTTCCATGCACTTCCTCAGAGGGTAGCTGCTCCAACCTGAGGGAGTGCTCAAGGTTTTTCCACATTAGAATCCTCTTCAATGCATCCTTTTGGACATACAAGTTGTCTTCCTAAAACGGGCACGGTATTCTTTCTGATGGCTTTACCTGGGCTTTGGGTCTCTTCCAACATGCTCTCCATTGGATTCTGTGGACTCCAGGTACATGAGTCCATCCTGGACCTAAGGTTATGGGTGTAGAGTCTGCCTTGATGCATGGTCATTTTTGAAGATTGGGAGGCCTTGTTGGCACCGTTTCTGGAGACGCTCGAGGTACTCGTGTGCTCGCTGTGGAAGACTCCGGACATGTCTTTGGCATGGTTGTGGGGGTTCATTTTGAGCTCTCTTTGGGGGGTCATTTTCCTGTTCAGAAGCACCGTGATAGGGTGGGAGGACCTAACCCTTGTGCCGGGCTCAGATTTCCTCCCCTGAGGCTTTGCTTGAGACGTCATTGTTTCTTGTCCTGTTGTGGTTAAGATGGATGGTGGATGCTTGCCTTTCTCTGGAGTCCAGAGGACTGGAGCTGACAGTCACGACCAAACAATACGAACTGGGCCATGGAGAAGGTGACACCAACTCGCGTCGCAAACTGCCTTGATTTGAGACCCAAGCAGCTCCAGCAGTTTGGGACAGCTTGGTGTCCTCTTGTCCCACCCATGACTACTCCAGCCAAGTGTAGTGATCAGGCGTGGGTTAATGAGGAGTTTTTGCTATTACCTCAAAGCTTTGTGACATCACAGATGCTGGCTTCACTGAAGCAGCTGTCCCTCTCCAATGAACTTGGCGTCCTATGGCTTTAGGTAGGAAGCCCCGGGAAGGACAGAACAAGAGCCCTCTGAGTCTGATGAAATACTCTGGTTGTCTTGGGAGTTAATGTCCCACTTCCCCTTTCTAGACTAAGAGGAATGAAAATGATGTTCAGTATACCTTCCTTTAAGCCAACATTTCCCCAGATACAGAAAGGTGTCCTATTTCACTAAAATTTCTAGAGAGCTCAAGACACAGGAGACCACGTGTGTATCAACAGCTCTCCGTGGGTTTTGTCATCCTGTGGGTGAGAGCGTCCTTTGTCAGCATCTTTTGCCTAGGGGTTAGTGATGAGTAAGGTTGGAAAGTCCCTTTTAGAGGAAAAAGGTGAGGGCTACAATATACGGTGCTGTCTGGGGCCTCATCTCCTAGTGTTCTGAAATGCACGGCCAGGGATTAGGGTTCTGTCTCCCTGGTTTTCCCTTAATCACCTTTGCAAAGTCTTCGAGGAGACTGACCTTTGGCATCACAGCTAACTCTTAAGGGAGAGGCCTGGACTGCACCCATTGTCATCATTAGTTAACTATACTTTTTGTGGTACCGGGTATAGACACACAGACCACATCTCTTTAGTCAGAATAAAAGGGACGGCCTATACCGATGACTTGCAAGACACAATCGAGCAGACCTTTGGAGTGAGCTTCATGCCCTTATAAGGAGCAGTGGATAAGAAAGTTTCGGTCCATTTTGGCAACACATTATTTTTCAGCCGTCGAAGAAAATGAACCCCTGGACCTTGCCTTGACATGAATTTCCCATGCCCTGCTGATGGGAAATAGAAAAGGCAATCAGACAAAGGGAAATGTCATATGGCTTCCCACAATATGTGCCTCGGGAGGAATACCTAGGCCCTTAGTAAAGGAAGGGAAAACTGAAGGGCAAGAAGTCAAAGAATGAGAACCACCAGGAGTGACTCAGGACTCTGAGAACCAAGCTGAGGGTTACAGAAAAAACAACTGTTAAAGGGGTGTTCAGGAGTTGTGGCATATATTAGGAGGAGCACTGGGACGTACATGCAACTAAAGTATCCGGGAATACTCTGTCAAAAATGGTGGATGGATGATAGGCGGGTTTTCTCTACAGAACAGCAACAACAACAACAAAAATTCAGAGGAAAATAATCTGGCCCTTTCAAAACCAAAGGAAGTCACAGGGAGAATAGGAAAGCATTATATTGTTTATTATCTTTCCTTATTGAAATGACATGGGATTCTTTACTAAAATATCCTTCTCTGAATTGCGTCTTCATCCTTGTGACTTCTAGTCTATGCCTCTTCCATCTCTGGAATCAATGAGAGGACATGGCAATGCCTTTGCTCAATAACTAGAAGAGTCACCCAGGAAAATGACTTGGACCTGGCCTTCCCCTTTATGGTATTTTCTGTGGGGTTGATTCCTTAGTGTGATTCTGACTTCCTCTCTCTCTTTTGCGTGTCTTATCTGTGAGTGTGTTCAGGTGTGTGTGCATGTGCTGGTGTTAATGTGTGTGTGGTCTGTGTGTGTTTCACATAACACTTATAATTAAATTTCAAGAGATAAGAATTCGGTCTCTTAAGGATAGCAACTGAATTTGAGATGCCATGAAAAGTCACATTCCATTCATTTCTGAACATCTTCTGCAAAGGACGTCATCTAGTTTCCTCTTCAAAAAACACATATTCTCACAAAACTGCCTTCAAACAAACACCAAATTTTTGTGCCTCATAAGAGTAGATTTTTTGTCCCTATACCCCTTGCTTTTCCATATGTTTCTTGACTGTCTTGAGGCAGTGAAATCTTCTGGTTTTTGTCCTTCTGAGACAAACAGTCTGTTTTCTTTCTGAGAATAATAGATGTGATAAAGCCCAATGGTCTCCCCAACCCTGCCATATGAGACATGTGAAAGAATTCATTCTGGCTTATGTCTTAGTAAGAATTTGCGGTGACATGGAGGACAGTGAGATGGTAGTAGTGGCTAATAACCTCGTGTTTGTATTCAGCCATGAAAGCAACAGAAAGAGGACAACATAAACTGCAATGGGGTGGATATTGACCTGAATCCTACAAAGTAATCTCCACAGCGAAAAGAATGAAAATCGCAGAGACTAAGGGAGAAGGTTGGAGACATGGCTCAGTGGAGATTTGTGTGGTTCATGCATCAGAGGGCAGAGATACCATTCAAAGGACAAAGGCACAGGAAAGCATGGCTCACTGGGAACCCACAAGAAACCTGTATCCCAGTGCCATGGGCTGTTATGAGCATAGGATCTGAAGGGCACAAGGTCTTGAAACACAAGTCGTGAGGGCTAGATTTTTGAAATCAGTAGGCTTGGCAGATTTCGGCTCGAAAGAACACCATATTTTTCCTGCATAGAACACCAAGAAGCAACCAGGTGCAGACTGCCTGGAGACAATGATCAGAGACAATACCAGGAGAAGCAGTGGGAAGATGGTGGGACCTGGCAGTGCATCCATGAGAGGCATTGTTTGTGGAAATGACTCAATGGGGGCATAAGAAATTTTGGGCTCTCTCACCAGCAGCATCAAGACAGAGCTATTGGCCAAGGAGGACAGTGAGGACATTTGCTGCCAAGCCTGCCAACACGAAATCATGTGACAAAGCCCAATTGTCTCCACAGACTGCCATAAGAGACAAGTGGAATAATTCCTTCTTGCTTATGTCTCATTATGAATTGCGGTGACCTGGAGGAGTGTGAGATGGTAGTAGTGTCTAATAACCTCATGCTTGTCTTCAGCCATGAAGGCAACAGAAAGATGACCACAACAACTGTAGTGGGGTGGAAATTAAACTAAAGCTTACAAGGTAAACACCACAGTGAAAGAGAACGGAAGTTGCAGAGACGCTAGGAGAAGGTTGGAGAAATGCCTCAGGGGAGAATTGGTTGGTTCGTGTATCAGAGGCTCAGGGTCCATGCACAGGACCAAGGCACAGGAGAGAGAGGCACACTGGGAACCCACAAGGAACCTGTTTCCCAGTGTCATTGACTGTGACATACAGAGTGTGTGAAGGACACAAATACTTGAAAACACAAGTGTTGAGGCCTGAAATTTTCATATCAGCAGGCTTGGCAGACATCGACCTGAAAAATCACCATCTTTTTCTGCATAGGACACCAACAAGCAACCAGAAGCAGACAGCCTGGAGACAATGATCAGAGACGATACTAAGAGACGCAGTGGGAAGATGATGAGTCTTGGAAGTGCATCCGTGAATAGAGTGCATCAGTGTCATTTGAGATGTCTTAATGTGGACATAATAATTTTTGGGCTCTCACAACAACAGCATCAAGAGAGACCTACGGGCCAAGACTGGTAGTTGAGGACAAGGCTGCCAAGCCAGTCAACACGAAATCCCAATCATGGAATGCCTGGAGGACTGCCAACCTCAGTCCAAGATGCTTAGTCCAAGGAGAACAGATTCTCCCATGGGGACGAGAAGAAAGCTGTGATCACAAGTTCTCTTCTGAACACAGCATTCTGCAGGCCTGCGTTATGCTGAGTTGGTGGAATTTCTCCTTTCACAGGCACACCAGAGCCCACCAAGGTAAACCTCAGCATAGTAACACCGTCCCTAAAAACACAAAAGGTTAGGAAAAGAGAGGCACTACAAATGACTGGCCTCAGGACAGGTCATCCACTACACAAACAGCAGATGGCAAGCATGCCACATACACACACACACACACACACGCAAGTTGCACTCAACAAACATTAAGGGCCAGCCCCGTGTCAATCACGGATTTCTTCTTCCTAAAGATATTACCCTCAGGTTAGAAAACAGAATGAGTTTAACTAATAAGGAGAGGTGTCAGAGACATAGATACAATGCAAAGATAAAAGAATCAATTGATGCCCAGGTAAAGAAGGAATGATTACGGCTAGGCAATCAGAGTGAAACCTCAACATAGAACACCCCCGATGCGGGGTTGAAAGCAGCGGCCTGGATACTCGCTGTATATCAGAAAACATAGAAAATATCAGAGAGTCTGGAACCACAGAGATAAAACAGATAAAGATAAAGGCACCTAAAGAATTCCTGAATATAAGATTGGCAGGAGACTGGATGCAAAGTCCGGGAACATGTCAGAAGTGGAGGATCCAATTAGGGACCGGGAAGAACAAGCCTAGAAATAAGGACGCAAATCTAAGAATGAAGGCAGAATGATGGAACATGATAGTGAGCTTATGGAATCTTCAAGGAAATGAAAGAGGTGCCTCTTGTAGGCGACGTAAGAGTGAGAGAAAGATAAGAGACCTGATCCTATATTGGAGAACTCGGGGCTAAAGGGACCCTCATCTGGGAGCAGAGAAAGTGGTCCAGAATCAGAGGCACAGAGGACTCCCAACACCTTCCACAGAAGCGGAGCACCTAAAGACATAATGTCATTCTCCTTGGAAAATCTAGGCATGGAGGCATTCTCTTTAGGCAAATAGGCATCGGATCATAGTTTGTCCATAGCCCAATCACTGACTTCAAGAGGAAAAGCTATACCAGCTCTCGAAGCAGGCCGGATAGCTCAAGCAACAACAGCCCAAGCCAAAATCCTTATCCCCTGCATTTCTGAACAATGACAGAGCAGCCGTAATATCTAGTACGAGGAGGTATTCAGAAGTCAATGGATGGGTCCCGGGTTGTGTCCATCAGTTTTGAGGCGGCCTTAAGGTCAACTCATGATTCCAGGGTCTTGGCATTGACTCTGTTCTCAGGTTCTCTGCTCAGGGGCAAGTAAGCTTCTCCCTCTCCAGCTCTACCACCTGATTGGGATCTCTCTGCCTCTCTGTCCAATACGTGCATGTGCACGTTGGACAAGATAACAAAGACAAAACTTTGCACATTAATTGACAGGGGTCAAAGGAAGTTTTATTGAATTTGGACCTAGGTTCTGGTGGAGGGCAGCCAGGTACAGAGAACATCCCACCATCCTAAAATGCCCGACCTTTGCTCGGAGCTCCCTTGTTGTTTCTCCTGTTCTTTGCCTTCTTGGATCTCCTCACCAACTTGCAGCATCCGCTGTCTGTCGCACTGTACTGACCCCTTGTTAACACATTGTGCAATCTCTCCGGGCTCCATTGGAACATGCCCATCTTCTGCAAGAGGCACTGTTTGCTTATCGCATGTAACCATTTGGGGGATGGTCATGAGAGGGTGAGGGCAGGCTTGTGGTGCCACATCTCCATGAAGTTCCACAGAGGGTAGCTTCTCCATCCTGAGGGAGTGCTCAAGGTTCTTCCACATTCGAATCCTCTTCAATGCGTCCTTTTGGACATACAAGTTGTCTTCCTGAAATGGGAACGGAAGTCTATCAGATGGCTTCACTTGGGCTATGGGTCTCTTCCAACATGCTCTTCGTTGGCTTCTGTGGACTCCAAGAACATGAGTCCGTCCTGGACCTAAGGTTCTAGGATGTAGAGTCTGCCTTGGATGCATGGTCTTTTTGGAAGACCATTTGGCACCATTTCTGGAGACGCTCGAGGTTCTCGTGTGCTCGCTGTGGAAGACTCCAGACATGTCTTTGGCACGGTTGCAGGGGTACACTTTGAGCTTCTCTTCGGTGGCCCTGTTCCTGTTCAGATGATCCGTGATTTGGTGGGAGGGCCTCATCCTAGTGCAGGGCTCAGTTTTCCTCCCCTGAGGTTTTGCTTGCGGTCTGTTATTTTCTTGGCTGGTCATGGCTACGATGGAATGAAGGATCCTTGCCTTTCTCCCTGGTCCAGAGGGCTGGTGCTGACACTCACGACCAAACACTACAAATTGGGCCATGGAGGAGGTGACACTGACTCTCTTCGCAAACTGCCTGGGTAGGAGACCCAGGCGGCTCCAGCGGTTTGGAATGGTTTGGGGTCCTTTTGGCCCACCCATGATTACTCCAGTCAAGTGTAGTGATCAGGCCTGGGTTGATGAGGAGTGGTTGCTATGACCTGAAAGCTTTGTGACATCACACATGCTGGCTTCACTGAAGCAGCTGTCCCTATCCCATGGACTTGGTGTCCTATGGCTTTAAGTAAGAAGCCCCGGGAAGGACAGAACAAGAGCCCTCTGGACCTGATCAAGAACTCAGGATGTCTTGTGGGTTAATATCCCACTTCCCCTTTCTGGAGACATAGAGGAAGTAAAATGACATTCAGTATATCTTCCTTTAGGCCAAAATATCCCCAGAAATGGCAAGCTGTCTTTTTCCACTACAATTTCTAGATATATCAAAAAAGGTTAGTCCTCACGGGTATGAGCAGCTCTCTGTGGGGTTTGTCATCCTGTGGGTGAAAGCGTACTTTCCCAGCATCTTTTGCCTATGGGTCAGTGATGACTAAGTTATGGAAAGTCCCTTTCCGAGGTAAAAGGTGAAGCATCGATATATGGTGCCGTCTGTGGCCTCATCTCCTAGTGTTCTGAAACACGCGGCTAAGGGATGAGGACTCTGTCTAGATGGCTATCCATTAAATACCTTTGCAAAGTCTTCGAGTAGAGTGACATTCTGCGTCAGAGCTAAATCTCAATGAAGAGGCCTGGACAGAACACGTTGTCATCATTAGTTAACTGTACTTGTTGTGGTAATGCGTATAGACATGTTGACCAAGTCTCTCTAGTCAGAAGGAAAGGGGCAGCCTATATCGGCGGCTTGCAAGGCCCAGTCGAGCAGACCTTTGGAGTGAACTCGCAATGCCGTGCAAAGACCAGTGGATCAGGAAGTTTGGGTCCATTTTGGCCCACAGTATTCCTCTGCCGACAAAGTGAATGAACCCCTGTATCTTCCCTTGACATGAATGTCCCATGCCCTGCTGTTGGGAAATGGAAAAGGCAAGCTGTCAAAGGGAAATATCATATGGCTCCCTACAACATGTGCTACGGGTGGAATACCTTGGCCCTAGTAAGGAAGAAAATACTGAAGGGCAAGAAGTCAGAGATGGAGCCCCACAGGAGTGACTCAGGACTCTGAGAATCCAGCTGAGGTTTACCGAAAAGAGAACTGCTTAATGGGTGGTCAGTAGTTGTGGCATATATTAGGAGGAGCACTAGAACTTACATGAAACTAATGCATCCGTGAATTCTCTGTCAAAAACGGATGGTGGATGATAGGCAGGCTTTCTCAACAGAACAGCAACAACAACAACATAAATTCAGAATAAAATAATGTGGCCCTCTCAAAACCAAAGGAAGTCACAGGGAGAAAAGTTGCCATTATATTGTTTATCATCTTTCATTATTGAAATGACATGGGATTGGTTTCCTAAAATGTCCTTCTTTGAATTGGGTCTTTATCCTTGTGAATTAGAGTTTACCCCCCTCTTCCATCTCTGGATTTGATCAGAGGACATGACAATGCCTTCACTAAATACCTAGAAGAGTGGCCAAGGAAAATGATATTTTGGGCCAACCTTCTCTAGATATGGAAAGTTTTCCTATTTCTTCTGAAATTTCTAGAGACATCAGAAACAACAAGGCCTCTTGTATATTATCCCGTCTCTCTGAGGTTTGTCATCCTGTGGATGAGTGTCATTATACATAATAGCTAACCCTTAAGGAGGAGCAATGGACAGCACTCATTATTACCATTATTTATCTGTGTTAATGGGTATAACCCTGTTGTTCAAGTCTCTTTAATCAAAGGAAAATTAATGACCTATATTGATGGCCTGCAAGGCTCACTTGAACAGAACTGAGGATTGAGCTGCAATGTCCTTGCAAAGACTAGTGGATAAAGAATGTGTTGTCCATATTGGCAACAGAGTATTCCTCAGCGTTTAGGGAGGATGAACTCTTGTTTTTGCACTGACATGAATGACACAGGACTGGGTTTGTGAAATGAAAAGGGCAAGGAGACAAAGGGAAATATCATATGGCTTCTCTCATATGTGCCCTAGGAGGAACACCACGGCCCTTAGTAGAAAGAAGGAAAAACTGAAGGGGGGATAAGTCAGAGAAGGAGACAAACCAGGAGTAACTCAGAACTCTGAGGAATCAAGCTGAGAGTCAAGGAAAAAAAGAGACATGCAGCGAATGAGGGAACTGGCTAATGGGTGTTGAAGAGTTCTGGCATATCTTAGGAGGAGTACTAGGTCATATATGGAACTAAAGCATCAGTGAATACTCTGTCAAAAATGGATGATGGATGACATGCTGGCTTCCTCAACAGTACAAAATAGTAAAACAAAAACAAGCTGGCCCTTTCAAATGCAGGTGAAGACAGACAGAGAAAAGGAAAGAATTATATTTTTATTATGTTTAATTATTGAAATGGAATAAATTTATTTCCTAAAATGTCATTATTTGAATTGGGTCTTTATACTAGTAAATTAGAGTTCATCCACCTCCTCCATTTGTGGAATCGATGAGAAGAAATGGCACTGTCTTCCCTAAATGTCTAAAAGAGTTGAACAGGAAATGATTTGCACCTCACCATCTGTGTGTTGACAGGGGATTGATTACTGCCTCAAACGCTTTAGTCACTACTACAGAGCTGAGATTTTGTAGGTTTCCTGACCTAACATTTAGAGTGAATATGTGTCTTGGAATTTATCCTTTTCTCTCAGTTTTTTCTTTTGGGTTTGCTTCATTAGTGCTATTCTTTACTTCCTCCCCATCTTTGTGTGTCTTATCTGTGTGTGTGTGTGTGTGTGTGTGTGTGTGTGTGTGTGTGCTGTCTGAGTGTGTTTCAAATAACAATTATAATTAAATTGATGGAGATAGGAAGTCGGTATTTAATATATGCAATTCAATTTGACATGCCTTGAAAACTCACATTCCCTCTCTTTCAGCCACATTTCCTACAATGAATGTCATCTTTTGTCCTCTTTGATAAACACATATTCTCTCAAACCTGACCTAAACAAACACCACATTTTGTGTGCCTGGTTAGTGTCGTATTGTTTGTCCCTTTTTCCCTTGCTTTTTCATATGTCTCTTGACAGTCATGAGAGAGTAAAATTGTATTTTATTTGTCTTTCTGGGACTGATAGATGTGATGTAGGCTAATGCTCTCCACAATTCTGCCACATGAGGCAAGTGGCAAGAATTCATTCTTGCTTATGGCTGGGTAAGATACTGTGAGGCTTTTTCAGGACAGTGAGATGGTAGTAGTGTCTGGGAACTTCAGACTTGTCCTTAGACAGGAACACAACAGGAAGATTACCACATCAACTTCAACATGGCAGAAATGAACTGGAGCCTACAAAGCAAACTCCATAGCAAAAGAGAGAATAAGTTGCAAACACTAAGGGAGAAGATTGGAGACATGGTTTAGGGGGAAAGTGGGAAGTTGGTAATTCAGAAGGCAGTTGAGACAATGCAATGGACAAAGCCACAAGAGATCAGAGCACACTTGGAACCCACAAGGAGTACGTTCTCCAATTCCATTGATTCTGAGCATCAGGGGGTCTAAATCGTACTACTTCATGCCAACAAAGGGCCTTGAGGCCTGGAGATTTTAGATCATCAGCCTTGGCATATCAACTCAAAAGAACACTGTATTTCTCTGGCAGAGAACACCAACAAATAGCCAGGTGAAGACAGCCTGGAAACCACGGTTAGAGACAATACCAGGTGACACAGTGGGAAGATGGTGGGCTCTGGCTGTACATTAGTGAGAGGCAGTGTTCTTGGAGATGATTTGATGGGGGCAAAAGAAATTTGAGGCTCTCGCACAGGCAGCATCCAGCCCGAGCTACTGGCCAAAGACAGGACGGTGAGGGCTTTAATTGTCTCTCCTGCAAATACGGAATTATAACCATGGAACACATAGGGTACTGTGTTCCTCAGTCCAACTTGCTTCATTTTAAGAGAACAGATTCTCTCATAGGGGACTAGAAGAAAGCCCTGTCCACAGGCTGTCCCCTGACCACAGAATGCTACAGGCCTTCATTCTGTTGTGTAGGTTGAATTTCTCTTTTCACAGGCGCACCAGATCCCACCAAGCTAAACCTCAGCCTATTCGGCCCAGACACCAAACACACCAAAAGGCTGGCAAAGAGAGCCTCTGAAGATGGCTGGTATCAAGGAGAGGGGGCAGCTATGATACAACAGCAGAGGGCATGCATGCCACACACATACCCGATACTCCCTCATGGGTCAGCCCTTGGGCACTCCATGATCTCTTATTTCTAAAGAAATTACCATCAGGATAAAAAACAGAATTGATTTCTCAAATACTGAGAAAAAGTCAGAGACCTATATCCAAGAAAAATTGGAAGAACCAATTATTGCCAAGGAAGAAGACAAGAAATGATCATAGCCAGGTAATCGGAGTGAAACCTCACATATAACACGCCCAATGGAAGGTTAAAAGCAGAAAGATATCAGGGAGTCTCAAACCACATATATTAAACTGATAGAAATAAATAAAATGAAATGAAATAAAATAAAATAATAAAATAAAATAAAATAAAATAAAATAAAATAAAATAAAATAAAATAAAATAAAATAAATAAAGAGTTCCTGAAGAATAGAATGGTACCAGACTGAAGGAAAAGTCCAAGAAGCTGGCAGAAGCAAAGTACCAAATTTTTGACCTGGCAGAAAAGGATTGGTAAATAAGGAAGTAAATCCAAAGAAAGAAGGAAGAATGATGAAACATGAAAATAAGCTTAGGAAAGTCATCGACTCCAAGGAATAGAAAGAGGTGCTTATTGTAGGAGAAGTAGGAGTGAGAGAAAAAAAAGAGGGCTGAACATGGATTTGAGAATTCAGAGGTAAAACTGTCCCTCATCTGGGATCAGAAACAGAGATACAGATTCAGAGGCAAGGAGGACTCACATCACCATCCACAGAAGCATAGAACCACAAGACATAGTTTCATTCCCCCTGCAAAAGCTATCAATGGAGGAATTCTCTTTACCTAAGTATGCGTGGGAGTGTAGTTTGTACATAGCCAAGTCACTTACCTCAAGAGGACAAACTATACCAGCTCTCGAAGCTGGCCAGATAGCTCAAGCAACACCAGCCCAAGCCAAAATCCATTCCCCCAATATTTGTGAATAATGACAGAGCAGTGGTTCAGTCTAGAACTAGGATGTATTCAGAAGTCAAAGATTGTGTCATGGATTGTGTCTATCAGTTCAGAGGCGGCCTTCAGCTTAACTCATGATCCCAGGGTCTTGTCATCGACTCTGGTCTCAGGTTCCCTGCTCAGGGGTAAGTCAGCTTTTCCCTCTCCAGCTCTACACCCTGATTGTGATCTCTATGTCAAATATGTGCATGTGCATTGTTTGACAAAAAGACAAAAAGATAACCAGGGTACAAGGATTGACTCTGGCCAGGGGATGTTTTCTTTAATTTGGACCTAGATCTCTATGGAAGGCAACCAGGATAAGAGAACCTCCCACCATCCTCAAATGCCAGACCTTCGCTCAGAGCTCCAATGTTCATTCTCCAGTTCCTTATCTTCCTGAATAACCTCACCAACCTGTAGCATACTCTGTCTGTGGCTCTGTAATGGCCCTTTGTTGACCCACTGTTCATCTTCTGCTGGCTCAATTAGAATACGCCCATCTTCCACAAGAGGCACTGTTTGCTTATCCCATAAAACCATTTGGGGGATGTTCATGAGAGGGTGAAGGCAGGCTTGTGCTGTCACATCTACATGTACTTCTTCTGAGGGTATCTGCAGGACCCTGTGGGAATGCTCCAGGTTCTTTGGCATTTGAATCCTCTTCAATGCGTCCTTTTGAAGATACAAGTTGTCTTCTTGATACGGGCACAGAAGTCCTTCAGATGGCTTCCCTTGGGCTATGGGTCTTTTCCAACATGCTCCATGCTTGCTCCTGTGGACTCCAAGTACATGAGTCCATTCTGGACCTAAGGTTCTAGGATGTAGAATCTGCCTTTGGTACATCGTCAGTTTTGAAGATTTGGAAGTCATTTTGGCTCGAATCTAGAGACGCTACAGGTACTCGTTATAAGGGCCGCTAGGCCAGAGGGAGTCATTTTGTGTTTCTGCAGGAAACTTATCTTGAACCCTTGCAGTAAACTAAATTGACCCTACTCCTCCCAGAGGAGCTTACTCTCAAAGCCTAGATACAAGGGTGAATCAGGCCAGGTGAAGACATCCCATTAGAGGGGCACACATATATCTACTAGGGTAAATTGAGATCCAATTGCCCACCCATGTGTTACCTAGCATTTTTTTTTTGTGGTGGTGTAGCCGACTTAGCACGACTGTGCAGTTTTTTCTGTATTGTTATCTCATTGCCACTTCTGTATAGCCTGGCTAAACTACCGCTATAAATGTTAGTCTGTGAGGCTGGGAGGGATCACCTCTTTGCAAGAGAAGGCCCTGAGCAGTCAATATGATTCTCGATGCTTTGTGCAAAATTAATGTTTGCTTGACCTTCACTTTGTATCAGTCCCTCTCCTTTGAATAAGGACCCTATCTTTGGAGGGCAACCCAAATTCAAATGATGAGAACTGAGCCAGCATTGGAATTTTTGGAAAAGCCTATGGAGGTAAGATCTTGGGATCCTGCATGGAGCTGCAGGGTATGGCCCACTGGTTGAAGCTGGCAGCAGCCATGCTCCCCAGAGCTGTTGTGGATGCAGAGATGCCCCATCCTCCCCTGGTAGATCATATGTTTCAAGTCCCCCTGGGTGATCAGAGGGTTTGAGTCCCCATCCTAGATGGTCAGGGGGCTCGAGTATCCCTTGGCGGTTACAGGAGGTTCAAATACCCCTAGGCGAACTCCAGGGGGTTCGAGTCCCCCTAGACATTGAGGGGTTGCAAGTCCCCCTGGGCGGTTTGGTGGTTCGAGTCCTCCTAGGCAATCAGGGGATCAAGAAAGCCCCCATCAGTGTAGGGTTATTGATAAGAATCGTTGGGCCTACGGTTGTCTTTGCCTGGTCCTTTTGTTTTCTGTTGTATTGTTTGTTATAATTGAAGGAATGAGGCAAGCAGAGAGCAAGGGACTCTGACTTTTATCTCTCTGTTCTTCATAATAAATGTGAGTCTTCTCACTCACTCATTTCGTGTGTTAAAGGCTATGACTGTAGCCAACTGGGGTTAGTCTAAGAGTGAGTTAAGGTGCCCCATGCAGATACTCATTGGAGCTGAACGTGGTATATGAGTGCCAAATGGACCACTTTTGGTAAGCAGAACTGGCACTGTGGGATGAACCTACCTTGAGCCAAAGACTTTAAAAAATATTCCTAAGCAGCTGCCGAAACCGCCTTTGTTTTGGAGAATTCTTTGCCTTCTCTGGCCTGATGTGGACTGCCTAGCCCCTCCCACTTGTTGGCGGGAAAGCATGGCATCTGTAGTGGAGATAGTTATTTGTCTGTCTCAAGCTTTTAATGGGTAATTGTTAAAGTGGCTTCCAAAGTCTTTGGTAACCTGAAACTGTGAACGGTTGCTTGAATGACAAAAGGAATTAAATTCGTTGGTCATGTAGGTCTTAACCAAATGAGATATAATGCTAGACCATTAGATCAATATCTCATCTTGACCACCAACATGCTATCGCGGACCTTCGTAGACTCCAACCGACTTATGATGGTGAACGCCCGTGAGACAGGGTATCATGCCCTCCTCCTCAACAAACCAAGAGTGATCTCACAGCCACCAGTGGTGCTAAATCTAGCCACACTGCTCCCAGAGGAGCTGGCTGACCATCCACACAACTGTGGGGAGGTCCTAAACCAAGTCACAGGAATTAGACTGGATCTCAGAGACATACCCTTCCCAGATGCAGAGATGACTCTGTTCATGGAAAGAGGTATGTGAGGTATGTGAGGCCTGTGGTAGTTTATCCTGAGCTGGAATTCTGGGCACCACCCGGCCACATGGAACTTGGGCACAACAAGCAGAACTGATTGAAATCACTAAGGCACTGCAGATGGCTAAAGGTAAAACCACCAACATCAATACGGATCACAGGTATGTCTTTGTTACTCTCCATATACATGGACCTACTTACAAAGGAAGAAGCCTATTAACAGCAGAAGAAAAAGGAATTAAAACAGAAGAGAAATATTGGGATCCAAAAGAGGTGGCTGTTATGCATTTCTTGCGACACCAATAGGGGACTGATCTGATTTCAAAAGGTAACCAATTCTCAGATCGATATGTAGAGCAAGCAGCCTGAGAAACAATGCAAGAGCTGGTTACACACCTGTATCGATCCCTACCAGATAAACTGGAGAATGAAGAGGTAGATTTAAAGTATTTACAAAATGGCTAAATTATATTATAAAGGGGACTGGGCTAAGACTAAAAGAAGAATTTTAATTCTTCCGCAAAGTCTAGGTAAGAAGTTAGTAGACCAGATACATTATGGTACTCACCTGGGGTCACTCAAACTCAAGGAACATAAAGGCAAGCAGTTCTAGGGTTCTAAATTACAGTGTATGGTTCAGGATATATTGATAGATATGCTCAGTGCCAGGCAGTTAATGTGGGAGAAACTAGAATTGAAGAGGGAAAAGAGAAAGAGGTAGTGTACCAGGAATTTACTGGAAAATAGATATTACAGAAATAAACCCGGAAAATATGGTGACAAGTATATGTTAGTATTTGTAGATACCATTTCAGGCCAGGTTGAGGCTTTTCTCGAGAAACATGAGACGGCAGGAGTGGTAGCCAGAAAGCTACAAGAAAAATAATTCCTAGGTCTGGGCTGCCTCTCAGGATTGTGTCATTCAATGGCCTTGCATTTTGAGTTCAGTCTCACAGGAATTGGCCAAGGCCATGGGCACAAATTGGAAACTACATTGTGCCTATCAGACCCAGAGTTCTGGGCATGTAGAGAGAATGAACTGGACTCTTAAAGAGACCTTGACAAAACTAACCCTGGATATGGGCAGTGGATGGGTGGATCTCCTTCTTTTCACCCTGCTCAGGGCAAGATGTACACACTATTTAAACAGGGTGGCCCCATTGGAAATGTTTGGGAGAACCCCTGCTGCCGCTCTGTCCTTGGCTACAAAAGGTTGCCCTAGCAGAAATGACTGATCAGTCTGTAATCCAGTCACTGCAGGAATTACAGTCTGTAATAAAAATAAAAAATTCGGGGATCCAGACTGCCCACACTGGTATGGAGACTGAGGTGGAACCACATCCTTTCCAACCAATCACTTGGTTTGGATATGACATTATCAATTGGGGAGCTTGGAGCCTCGCTGGATGGGACCTTTTAATGTTACCTTGAACACACCACAGCAGTAAAAGTAGAACACATCAGGGCCTGGATTCACGCATGTCACATCAAATGAGCCAAGGATGAAGATGAACCCCAAAGGTGGAAGCCACAGCCAAACATCCTGCTCACCCTGGACTAAATCTAAGACTGAAAAAACTATGAGTTTGTTGTTGCTCCTATATTTACCTGTTTATGTAAATTATAGGCAGTTATTTAGATAAAGGAAATCAGAAAAAAAATGGAAAGGGTTCTATGAAGCGTTAAATGGGTAACTAATCAGCCGACTGTGCACTAGTGTCATTTACACTAGTGTAAATATACAGCAGACTGTACACTAATGTCATGTACAAAAGAAAATGAGAGCGATAAAAATGTTAGAATTACATAACCAGAGCATGTAGAACTGGATGAAAAGTCAAGGATTGGACTAATCTCCAAAGATTAAGGAGGAATGTAATAGCCTGGGTGGCCAGAGGGAATCATTTTGTGTTTATGCAGTATACATAGATTGGCCTCATGCAGTAAATTTAGATTGATACTTCCCCTCCCAAAGGTATTTACTCTCAAAGCCTAGATATAAGGGCAGGTCGGGCCAGATAAAGATATCTACTCAGTGGGGAGCTTATATCTACTAGATAAATTGAGATTCAATTGTCCATCCGTGTGTTACTAGCAGTTTTTTTCTATGTCTGGCAGACGTAGCACCACTGTGCAGTTTTCTCTGTGTATTGCAATCTAAATGCCACCTGTGTATAGCCCAGCTAAACTACATCTATACATGTTAGTCTGTGATGCTGGAGAGGGTCGAATTTGGAAGAGAAGGCCCTGACCAGTCAGTATGATTCTCGATGTTTGGACTGAAATTAAGTTTTGCCAGACCTTTGCTTTGTATCAGTCTTTCTCCTTTGATTAAAAACCCTAACACTTCTGTCTTCTCTGTTGAAGACTCCAAACATGTCTATGTCATGATTGGAGGTGTTCCCTTTGAGCTTTCCTTGGGTGGCTCTTTTCCTGTTCAGAAGATTGGTGATTGGGTGGAAGGGCCTAACCTTTGTGCAGGGCTCAGATTCCCTCCCCTGAGGTTTGCTTGAGGCCTGATTGTTACTTGACCTTTCCTGGCTAAGATGGAATGGTGGATTCTTGCCTTTCTCCGGAATCCAGAGGGCTGGTGCTGACAGTCAGGACCAAATACTATGAATCGGTCCATGGAGAAGGTGAGAATGAAAAGCTTTACAAATTGCCTTGGTGAGAGACCCAGGAGGCTCCACTGGTTTGGAAAGGCTAGGGGTCCTATTGGCACACCCATGAGTACTGCAACCAAGTGTAGTGATCAGGCATGGTTTTATGAGGATTAGTTGTTATGACCTCAAAGCATTGTGACATCACAGATGCTGGCTTCACTGAAGCAGCTGTCCCTCTCCCATGACCTTAGTATCCTATGGCTTTAGGTAGGAAGCCCCAGGAAGGACAGAACACGAGCCCTCTGAGCCTGATCAGGAACTCAGGATGTCTTGTGGGTTAATGTCCCACTTCCCCTTTCTAGATAAATAGGAAAAAAAATGATGTTCATTATACCTTCCTTTAGGCCAACATTTCTCCAGAGACAGCAAGGTGTCCTATTTCCACTACAATTTCTAGATCTTAAACATTGAGGCATCTTGGGTACCAACAGCTCTCCATGGGGTTTGTCATCCTGTGGGTGAGCAAGTCCATTGTCAGTGTCTTTTCCCAACGGGTCAGTGATGACTAACGGACAGAAAGTCCCTTTTTGAGGAAAAAGTTAATGGCATGAATATATGGTGCTGCCTTTGTCCTCATCTCCTAGAGTTCTGAAACACAAGGTTAAGGGATTAGGGCTCTGTCTACCTGGTTTTCCCTTAACTTTGCAAAGTCTTTGAGGAAAGTAACTTTCTGAATCAGAGCTAACTCTTCAGGAAGAGGCCTGGACCACACCTGTTGCCATCATTAGTTAAGTGTACTTGTAGTGGAACTGGTATAGACATGTTGACCAAGTCTCTTTAGTCAAAAGGAAAGGGATGGCCTATATCGATGGCTTGCAAAGCCCACTTGAGCAGAACTGTGGACTGAGCCTCAAGGTCCTTGCAGACTAGTGATGAAGGTGTGGTCCATCTTGGTAACACAGTATTCCTCAGCCATCGGGGAGGATGAACCCCTGGAACTTACATTGACATGAACGTCCCATGTCTGGGTGATGGGAAATTGAAAAGACAGGCAGAACAATGGAAATATAATATAGCTTTCCACAATATGTTCCTCAGGAGGAATACATTGGCCCTTAGTAAAGGAAAGGAAACCCAAATGGGAAAAATGCAGAGAAAGAGACCCACCAAGAGTGACTCAGGACTCTGAGAACCAAGCTGAAGGTTACAGAGAAGAGACACATGCAGGGAATAAGTGAAATACTTAATGGGTGTTCAGGAGCTGTGGCATAGATTAGGAAAAGCACTAGGACGCATATGAAACTAACATCCGTTAATACTGTGTCAAAAAAAAAAAAAGACAAAAAAATTCCAAGAAGAATTCTAAGATTTTCAACAAAAAAATTCAGAGAAGAACAATGTGACCCTTTCAAAACCTAAAGAAGGCACAGGGAGAAAAGGAAAGAATTCTATTTTATATTATCTTTCCTTATTGAAATGGCATGGGATTTTTCTAAAATGTCCTTATCTGAATTGGGTCTTTATCCTTGTAAATTAGAGTCTACCCGCCTCTTCCATCTCTGAAATTGATGAGAAGACATGACATTGCCTTCGCTAAATACCTAGAAGAGTGGCCCAGGAAAATGACTTGGACCTGGCCCTCTGTGTGCTGGCAGGTGTTTGATTACTGCTTCAAACGCTTCAGTCACTACTAAAGAGCTGAGATTTTGTAGGTTTCCTGACCTCATCATGGGAGATTCTATGTGTCTGGGAATTTAACCTTTTCTCTCCGGTCTTGATTTGCTAGCATAAATGTGTGTATGTCCCTCTTAGGTTATTCTTTTTTCCTTTCTACCAGTTGTCATGTGGTTTCTTACTTTCAGCTGTGTGCTTCTCCCCCTGCTATATCCCAGTAATGGCTTCTGCAGTTTGTTCATGTTTTCAGAATTGAAGTGTGAGATCTCCGGATTTTTTTTTCTAATGGTTTGTTTGTATTTTCTTTATTTCGATAATCATTTATATGATTTCATTTTTTCTGTTAACTTTGGAGATCGGCTCTTCTTCTACTTGTTCCTTCAGGGGTCCAGTTAGGTTCCTTTTTTTTTTTTTTTTTTTGGTGTTTTTAAATTTTGGAAATGCATGCGATTAACACTTTATGGTTTCCCAATAAAATGTTTTGGGATCACTGCTTATGTTTCTTGACATTCCTTTGTTCATGGCTCTTTCTGCATTTCCTTTGGATTTTCTTTCTTGCATTCATTGCTAGTTCGTGAGTGTGTTGTGTTTTCCAACCATTAGGGTATGGCTGTATTTCCAATTTGAAAGTGATATCTTCCCGGTTTCATACCTTCGTGATCATAAGTGCCCAGGATAGGTTTTGACTTCTCTTCCATGAATTAAGACTGGATTTGGTCTCGAGCTCATGACCTGAGATAGACAAAGTTAGGTCTGCCGCTGGGAAGAACATATCTTACTGTCCTCATAGACTCAATCTTACTCATGGATCCCCAAAGATCAGGTGGTCTCGAGATCCCATGTGGATGTCTGTTATTCCTTACCACCTTTCCATCCAGATGATCTGTGCTGTGCTTAACTTGGATATCATAGTCCCCAACAATATTGGATTAAAGTCCCCATCTTACTTAATCTCTGTTCATATGCTTCCAACGTTAAGATACAGCCATGTTCTGGTATATATGTTGGCCGTTCTTCCAGGTTTCTGATATTTTGATGCTCCATCATGACAAAACACCTTCCGCTCTCTTTTGTCTCTCAAAAGCATGAAATCACTCTAGATGACTTAGGCACAATCACTTTGGCTCTCTTCACCTTGGCAAGAGCAGAACCTACGTTTCCAAATTTCTTCACTTTCAAGCTATGTGTATCTTTATAGTCAAAGGAAAACTTCTATGGGCAACAGAATTCAAGCTTGTTTAATATTTGTTGTTTTCTGATGGATCTATTCTTGGTTTTTTGTTTGTTTGTTTTATTTTATTTTATTTTATTTTTTGTAATTTCAACCACACCTACAAAATGTTTGTATTGACGGGAGACTTTCGTCCTGAATGCTGAATGAATTATTGTTAGGTAAGAAGTTCACTTTCTTATTTCGGTTGATTTCTGACTTAAATTCTCTGTTCCTTTCCCTTTTATGGTATTTTCTTTGTGGATGATTCATTAGGGCGATTTCTCACTTCCTCCCCCTCTTTCGCATGTCTTATCCTTTGTGTGTTTGTGTGTGTGTGTGTGTGTATGTGCATGTCTTAATGTGTGAGTGGTCTGTGCGTGTTTCACACAAAACTTATAATTCAATTTCAAGAGGTAGGAATTGGGTCTCTTAAGGTTAGCAATTCAATTTGACATGCCTTGTCAACTCACATTCCATCTGTTTCAAGAACATCTTCTGCAAGGAATGTCATCATTTGTACTCTTCCATAAACACGTATTCTCACAAAACTGCCTTCAAAAAAAACACCATATTTTGTGTGCCTCTTTAGAATCGTATTGTTTCTCCCTATACCCTTTGATTTTTCATACGTTTCTTGACTGTCTTGAGGGAGTGAAATCGTCTGTTTGTTTTCTTTCTGAGAATGATAGATATGACAGAGCCCAAAGCTCTCTGCAAGCCTGTCACATGAGTCATGTGGAAGAATTCATTCTATTTTAAGTCTCAGTAAGAATTTGCGGTGACATCGAGGACAGTGAGATGGTAGTAGTGTCTAATAACATCGTGCTTATCTTCAGCCATGAAGGCAAAAGGAAGATGACAACAATGACGGAGGCAGGTGGAGATTGACCTGAATCCTACACAGTAAACTCCACAGAGTAAGAGATCGGAGGTCGCATAAACTATGGGAGAAGTGTGGGGACATGGCTCATGGGAGATTTGGGTGGTTTGTGCATCAGAGGGCAGTGATCCCATGCAAAGGACAAAGGCACAGAACAGGGCACACTGTGATCCCCAAGGAAACTGTTTCCCAGTGCAATTGGCTGTGACCAACAGAGGGTTTGAGATCATGACAACACAATTTTTGAGGACTGGAGTTTTCAGATCAGCAGGCTTGGCAGAATATGACTCGAAAGAACACCATGTTTTACTTGCAGTGGACACCAACAAGCAACCAGGTGCAGACAACCTGGAGACCATGATCAGAAACAATACCAGGAGATGTAGTTGGAGGAGAGTGGGTCCTGGCAGTGCATCCATGAGAGGCAGTGTTTGTGGAAATGATTCAATGGGTGCATAAGAAATGTTCGGCTCTCAAAACAGTAGCAACAAATCTGAGCTACTGGCCAAAACAGGATGGTGAGACATTTGCTGCCTACCATGCCAACATAAAAACCCAACCATGGAACACTTGGAGGACTGCCTTCCTCAGTCCAAGATGCTTAGTCCAAGGAGAACACATTCTCCCATAGGGGACAAAAAATAATGCCTTGACCACATGCTCTCTTCTGAGCACAGCATTCTGCAGGCCTGCATTCTATTGTGTTGTGGAATGTCTCCTTTCACACGCACACCAGATCTTTCTAAGTGAAACCTCAGTGTATTCAGCCCGGGCCCCAAATACAGCAAATGCCAGACAAGGAGGGCCTTTGCACTTGACTGGTCTCAAGGACAGGGTCAGCCAGAACACAACAGCAGATGGCATGCATCACACACACAACCACACACACACACACACACACACACACACACAGACACCCATCATCCCTTAAGGGCCAGCATTAGGTCACTCCCAGATTTCCTCTTCTTAAAGACATTAACCTCAGGATGGATAAAGAATGAACTTTCAGGATACGGAGAGGAAGACAGAGACTTACATCCAAAATGAAGATGGAAGAATCAACAGATGCCAAGGTAACAGAACAAGAAATGATCACGGCTAGGGAATCAGAGAGAAACTTCTACATAGACCACGCCCGATGGGGTATAGAAAGCAGCGGCCTGGATACTTCTTGTAAATCAGAAAACATCGAAGATATTGGAGAGTCTGGAACCACAGAGATAAACTGATAAAGATAAACGAACATAAATAGCTCCTGAAGAGCTTAGGGAATCATCATCCAAAAAGAAAGGAAATAGGTGCCTATTGTAGGATAAGTAAGAGTGAGAGAAAGAAAAGAGGGCTGAACATGGATTTGAGAATCGGGGCTGTCAATGACCCTCATCTGGGAGCTGAAACAGAGGTCCAGAATTGAGGCACACAGGACTCCCATCACCTTCCACAGAAGCAGAGCATCAAAAGACATAATGTCCTTTCCCCTGGAAAATCTAGGCATGGCGGAATTCTCTTTAGGCAAATAGGCATCGGAGACTAGTTTGTCCATAGCCCAGTCACTGACTTCAAGAGGAAAATTATACCAACTCTCAAAGCAAGCCGGATAGCTCAAGCAAAACCCGACCAAGCCAAAATCCTTATCCCCTGCTTTTCTGAACAATGACAGAGTAGCGGTTCTTGTCTAGAACCAGGAGGTATTCAGAAGTCAAAGGTTGGGTCCTTTGTTGTGTCCATCAGTTCAGAGGCGGCCTTCAGATCAACTCATGATTCCAGGGTCTTGGCTATGACTCTGGTCTCAGGTTCTCTGCTCAGGGGCAAGTATACTTCTCCGTCTCCAGCTCCAACCCCTGATTGCGATCTCTCTGTCTATCTGTCCAATACGTGCATGTGCATCATTTGACAAGATAACAAAAACAAAACCAGGGTACATTAATTGATTCGTGGCATAGGATGTTTTCTTGAATTAGGACCTAGGTTCCTGTGGAGGGTAGCCAGGTACAGAGAACCTCTCACCATCCTAAAATGCCCTACCTTCGCTTCGAGCTCCCACAGTTATTCTACTGTTCTTTGTCTCCCTGGATCTCCTCACCAAACTGAAGCATCTGCTGTCTGTCGCGCTGTAATGACACCTTGATGACAATTGCGCATCTTCTCTGGGCTCCATTAGAACATGCCCATCTTCCGCAAGAGGCACTGTTTGCTTATTTCATGAAACAATTTGGGGGATGATCATGAGAGGGTGAAGGAAGGTTTGTGCTGCCACATTTCCATGCAGTTCCTGAAAGGGTAGCTGCTCCAACCTGAGGGAGTGCTCAAGGTTCCTCCACATTAGAATCCTCTTCAATGCATCCTTTTGAACATAAAGTTGTCTTCCTGAACTGGTTAGGAAGTCGTTCAGATGGCTTCACTTGGGCTTTGGGTCTCTTCCAACATGCTCTCCATTTGCTCCTGTGGACTCCAAGTACATGAGTCCATCCTGGACCTAAGGATGTAGAGTCTGCCTTGATGCATGGTCATTTTTGAAGATTGCGAGGCCTTGTTGTCACCCTTTCTAGAGACGCTCGAGGTACTTGTTTCCTCGCTGTGGAAGACTCCAGACATGTCTTTGGCATGGTTGCGAGGATTCATTTGGAGCTCTCCTTGGGTGGCCCTTTACCTGTTCAGAAGCACCGTGATAGGGTGGTAGGGCCTTACCCTTGTGGGGGGCTCAGATTTCCTCCCCTGAGGCTTTGCTTGAGGCCTCATTGTTATTTGGCCTGTTGTGGTTAAGATGGAATGGTGGATGCTTGCCTTTCTCTGGAGTCCAGAGGACTGGAGCTGACAGTCACGATGAAACACTACGAACTGGGCCATGGAGAAGGTGACACCAACTGCTTCGCATACTGCCTTGAATTGAGACCCAAGCAGCTCCAGCAGTTTGGGACGGCTTGGTGTCCTCTTGTCCCTCCCAGTCAAGTGTAGTGATCAGGCGTGGGTTGATGAGGAGTTGTTGCTATGACCTCAAAGCTTTGTGGCATAACAGATGCTGGCTTCACTGAAGCAGCTGTCCCTCTCCAATGAACTTGGCGTCCTATGGCTTTAGGTAGGAAGCCCCGGGAAGGACAGAACAAGAGCCCTCTGAGTCTGATGAAATACTCAGGTGTCTTGGGGGTTAATGTCCCACTTCCCCTTTCTAGACTAAGAAGAAAGAAAATGACGTTCAGTATACCTTCCTTTAAGCCAACATTTCCCCAGATATGGAAAGGTGTCCTATTTCCATGAAAATTTCTAGAGAGCTCAAGACACAGGAGACCTCGTGTGTATCAACAGCTCTCCGTGGGTTTTGTCATCCTGTGGGTGAGAGCGTCTTTGTCAGAGTCTTTTGCCTATGGGTCAGTGAAGAGTAAGGATGGAAAGTCCCTTTTTGAGGAAAAGGTGAGGGCTTCGATATATGGTGCTGTCTGTGGCCTCATCTCCTAGTGTTCTGAAATGCACGGACAGGAAATAGGGCTCTGTCTCCCTGGTTTTTCCTTAATGACCTTTGCAAAGTCGTCGAGGAGACTGACCTTTGGCATCACAGCTAACTCTTAAGGGAGAGGCCTGGACTGCATCCCTTGTCATCATTAGTTAACTATACTTGTTGTGGTAACGGGTATAGACATGCAGACCAAGTCTCTTTAGTCAGAATGAAAGGGACGGCCTATACCGATGGCTTGCAAGGCACATTGAGAGGACCTTTGGAGTGAGACACAATGCCCTTACAAGGGCTAGTCGATAAGGAAGGATCGGTCCATTTTGGCAACACAGTATTCCTCAGCCATCGAAGAAAATGAACCCCTGAACCTTGCCTTGACATGAATGTCCCATGCCATGCTGATGGGAAATGGAAAAGGCAAGCAGAAAAAGGGAAATGTCATATGGCCTCCCACAATATGTGCCTCGGGATAAATACCTTGGACCTTAGTAAAGGAAGGGAAAACTGAAGGGCAAGAAGTCAGAGAATGAGACCCACCAGGAGTGACTCAGGATTCTGAAAACCAAGCTGAGGTTTACAGAAAAGACAACTGATAAAGGAGTGTTCAGGAGATGTGGCATATATTAGGAGGAGCACTGGGACGTACATGCAACTAAAGCATCCGTGAATACTCTGTCAAAAACGGGGTAGGATGATAGGCAGGCCTCTCAACAGAACAGCAACAACAACAAAATATCAGAGGAAAACAATCTGGCCCTTTCAATACCAAAGGAAGTCACAGGGAGAAAAGGATAGCATTATATTGTTTATTATCTTTCCTTATTGAAATGACATGGGATTCCTTTACTAAAATGTCCTTCTCTGAATTGTGTCTTTATCCTTGTGACTTATATTCTACCCACCTCTTCCATCTCTGGAATCGATGAGAGGACATGGCAATGCCTTCGCTCAATACCTAGAAGAGTGGCCCAAGAAAATGACTTGGACCTGGCCTTCGATGTGTTGGCAGGTGTTGGATTACTGCTTCAAACGCTTCAGTCACTACTAGAGAGCTGAGATTTTGTAGGTTTCCTGACCTAATCTTGGGAGTTGCTATGTGTCTGATAATTTATCCTCTTCTCTCCAGTCTTGGATTTGCTAGTATAAATGTGTGGATGTGTCTCTTAGGTTATTCTTTTGCCCTTTCTACCAGATCTCAAGTTGTTTTATGCTTTCAGCTGTGTTCTTGTCTCCCTGTTTTATCCCAGTAATGGCTTCTGCAGTTTTTTCATGATTAAGACACTGAATTGTGAGATCTCCTGATTCTTTATCCTATTGGTTTGTTTGTATTTCCTTTATTTTGTTAACTATATGTATGATTTCATTTTTTCTGTTAACTTTGGAATTTGGTTCTTCTTCTTCTTGTTTCTTCAGCATTGAGGTAGGTTGCTTTTTTGTGTGTGTGTTTGTGTTTATATTTTGGAAATGTGCGCATTAACACTATTTGGTTTCCCCATAAAATGTTTTGGCATCACCCCATAAGTTTCTTGACATTCCTTTGTTCATGGCTCTTTCTGCTTTTCCTTTGGATTTTCATTCTTGCATTCATTGCTAGTTTGTGACGTGTTGTGTTTTCCAACTTTTAGTGTCTGGCTGAATGTCCAATTTGAAAGTGATATCTTCCCGTTTTCATACCTTCATGATCATAAGTGCACAGGTTAGGTTTTGACTTCTCTTCCATGAATTACCCCTGCATTTGGACTCCAGCTCATGATCTATTATATACAAAGTTCGGTCTGCCTTTGGGAAGAACATATATTATGCTCCTCAGATACGCAATCTTACTCATTGATCCCCAAAGCTTAGGAGGTCTAGAGGGCCAATGTGGACGTCTGTTATTCCTTACCATCTTTCCATCCAGATGATCTGTGCTGTGCTTAACATGGATATCATAGTCCCCAACAATATTGGATTAAAGTACCCATCTCCCTTCCTCTCTGTTCATATGCTACCAACGTTTATATACAGCCATGTTCTGGTATATACGTTGGGTGTTCTTCGAGGTTTCTGATGTTTTGATGCTCCATCGAGACAAAACACCTTCCGCACTCTTTTGTCTCTCAAAGGCATAAAATCACTCGAGATGACTTAGGCACAATCCCTTTGGCTCTCTTCTTTTTGGCAAGAGCAGAACCTACGTTTCCAAATTTCTTCACTTTCAAGCTATGTGTATCTTCATAGTCAAAGGAAATCCCCTTGGGCAACAGAGGTCGAGCTTGCTTAATATTTGTTGTTTTCTGATGGATCTTTTCTCAGTTTTTTTGTTTGTTTTATTTTATTTATTTATTTATTTATTTATTTATTTATTTATTTATTGTACTTTCAACCACACCTACAAAATGTGTGTATTGACGGGAGACTTTCGTCCTGATTGCTGAATGAATTATTGCTAGGTAAGAAGTTCACTTTCTCATTTCGGTTGATTCTGACTTGCATTTTCTGTGCCTTTCCCTTTTATGATATTTTCTTTGGGGATGCTTCATCAGTGTGATTTCTCACTTCCCCCTCTTTCGCGTGTCTTCTCTGTGTGTGTGTTCGTGTGTGTGTGCATGTGCATGTCTTAATGTGTGCGTGGTCTGTGTGTGTTTCACAAAAAACTTATAATTAAATTTCAAGAGGTAGGAATTGGGTCTCTTAAGGTTAGCAATTCAATTTGACATGCCCTGACAACTCACATTCCATCCGTTTCAAGAAAATCTTCTGCAAGGAATGTCATCATTTGTACTCTTCCATTAACACGTATTCTCACAAAAAGGCTATGACCTCAAAGCTTTGTGACTTCACAGATGCTGGCTTCACTGAAGCAGCTGTCCCACTCCCATGACCTTGGTGTCTTATGGCTTAAGGTAGGAAGCCCCCTAAAAAGGACAGTACAAGAGCCCTCTGAATCTGAACAAGAACTCAGGTTGTCTTGTGGGATAATGTCCCACTTCCCTTTTCTAGAGACAAAGAGGAAAGAAAATGACATTCAGTATACCTTCCTTTAGGCCAACATATCCCCTGAGATGGCAAGTTGTCCTATTTTTAATACAATTTCTAGAGATCTCAAGAAACAGTGAGGCCTCCGGGGTTGAGCTTACTCTGTGGGGTTTGTCATCCTGTGGGTAGAGCTTCCTTTGTCAGTGTCTTTGGCCTATGGGTCAGTGATAACTAAGGGACGGAAAGACCCTTTTCGAGGAAAAAGGTGAAGGCATCAATATATGGTGCTGTCTGTGGCCTTGTCTCTTAGTGTTCTGAAACACGTGGTTAAGGGATTAGGCCTCTGTGTATCTGGCTTTCACTTAAAAACCTTTGCAAAGTTTTCGAGGAGAGTGATATTCTGCATCAGAGCTAACTCTTAAGGAAGAGGCCTGGACCACACCCATTGTCATAATTAGTTATCTGTACTTGTTGTGGTAACGGGTATATATATGTTGACCTAGTCAGAAGAAAAGGGATGGCCTATACCGACGGCTTGAGAGGCCCATTGGAGCAGACCTTTGGAGTGAGACACAATACCCTTGCAAGGACTAGTGGATCAGGAATTTTGGGTCCATTTCGGCACCACAGTGTTCCTCAGCCATCGAAGTGAATGAAACCCTGGACCTTCCCTGACATGAATGTTACTCTTAGAGAAACACGTGTAATCACAAAACTGCCGTCAAACAAACACCACCATTTGAGTTCCTCATTAGAGTCGTACTGTTTGTCCCAATACACTTGCTTTTTCGTAAGTTTTCTGACTGTCATCAGGGAGTGAAATCGTCTGTTTGTTGTCTTTCTGAAATGATAGATGTGACGAAGCCCAATGCTCTCTGCAGCACTGCCATATGAGACAAGTGGAAGAATTCCTTCTTGCTTATGTCTCAGTAGGAATTTGCGGTGACATAGAGGACAGTAAGATGGTAGTCGTGTCTAATAACCTCATGCTTGTGTTCAGCCATGAAGGCTACAGGAAGATGACCACAACAACTGTATTGGGGTGGAAATTGACCTAAATCCTAAAGGTAAACTCCACATCGAAAGAGAACGGAAGTTGCAGAGATAATGGGAGAAGTTTGGGTACATGTCTCAGGGGATATTTGGTTGGTTCCTGGATCAGAGGCCCGTAGCCCATGCAGAGGACAAAGGCACAGGACAGCAGGGCACACTGGGAACCCACAAGGAACCTGTTTCTCAGTACTGTTGCTGTGACATGCAGAGGGTCTGAAGGGCACGAGTTTTTGACAACAAAAATCTTGAGGGCTGAAGTTTTCAGATAAGCAGGCTTGGCAGACATCGACTCGAAAGAACACCGTCTTTTTCCTGCATAGAGAAGGCAGAATGATGTAACATAATGTCTTTAGGGAATATCTTGTAGGATAAGTAAGAGTGAGAGAAAGAAAAGAGCCCTGAACATAGATTGGAGAAATCAGGATTGAAAGTGACCCTCATCTGGGAGCAGAGACAGAGGTCAAGAACCAGAGGCACCGAGGACTGCCATCACCTTCCACAGAAGCTGAACACAAAAGACATACTGTCATTCCCCCTGAAAAATCTAGGCATGGAAGTATTTCCTAAAGGAAATAGGCATAGGAGAATATTTTGTGATAGCCCAGTCACTGACTTTAAGAGGGCAAGCTATACCAGCTTTCGAAGCAGGCCAGATAGCTCAAGAAACACCCGACCAAACCAAAATTGTTATCCCCTGCATTTCTTTTTTTTTTTTTTTTTTTGTTAGTTAAGTTTTTTTTTTTTTAATTTTTATTTTTTTAAACATATATTTTTTTCCCCAGGGGTACAGGTTTGTGAATCACCAGGTTTACACACTTCACAGCACTCACCAAAGCACATACCCTCCCCAATGACAGAGCAGCGGTTCTTGTCTAGAAACATGAGGTATTCAGAATTCAAAGGCTGGTCCAGGGTTGTGTCCATCAGTACAGAGGCAGCCTTCAGATCTACTCATGATTCCAGGGTCTTGGCATTGACTCTGGTCTCGGGTTTTCTACACAGGGGCAAGTAAGAATCTCCCTCTCGAGCTTCAAACCCTGATTGGGATCTCTATGTCTCTGTTCAATACGTGAATGTGCATCGTTGGACAAGAAAACAAAAACTAAAGCAGTGCACAATAAATGACTGGGGCCTGAGGATGTTTTATTGAATTTGGACCTAGGTTCCTATGGAGGGCAGCAAGGTACAGAGTGCCTCCCACCATCCTAAAATGCCAGACCTTCACTCGGAGCACCCTTGTTCATTCTCTGGTGCTTTGTCTTCCTGGATCTCCTCACCAACCTGCAGCATCTGCTGTCTGTCACGCTGTACTGACCCCATGTTGACACACTGTGCATCCTCTCGGGTCTCCATTGGAACATGCCCATCTTCTGTAAGAGGCACTGTTTTCTTATCACATGTAACCATTTGGGGGATGGTCATGAGAGGATGAAGGCAGGCTTGTGCTGGCACATCTCCATGCAGTTCCACAGAGAGTAGCTGCTCCACCCTGAGGGAGTGCTCAACGTTTCCACATTCGAATCCTCTTCAATGCGTCCTTTTGGACATACAAGTAGTCTTCCTGAAACGGGCACGGACGTCTTTCAGATGGCTTCACTTGGGCTATCGGTCTCTTTCAACATGCTCTCCATTGGCTCCGGTGGACACCAAGTACATGAGTCCATCCTGGACCTAAGTTTCTATGGTGCAGAGTCTGTCTTGTATGCATGGTCATTTTGGAAGTTTTGGAGGCCTTGTTGGCACCGTTTCTGGAGATGCTCGAGTTTCTCGTGTCCTCACTGTGGATGAATCCAGACATGTCTTTGCACGGTTGCGGGGGTTCACATTGATCTTTAATTAGGTGAACCTTTTCCTTTTCTGTAGCTCTGAGTTTGTGTGGTATGGGCGGCCTCACCTTCCACATGGCTAAATTTCCTCCCCTGAGGTTTTGCTGGTGGTCTGATTGTTTCTTTGCCTATCGTTGTTAAGATGGAATGAAGGATGCTTGTCTTTCTCTGGAGTCCAGAGTGTTGGTGCTGACAGTCACGACCACACAGTACAAATTGGGCCATGGAGAAGGTCACACGGACTCGCTATGTAAACAGCCTCAGTGAGAGATCCAGGCGGCTCCAGCAGTTAGGGACAGTGAGGTTCTCTTGGTGCACCCATGAATACTCCAGCCAAGTGTAATGATCAGGCATGGGTTGAGGAGGAGTGGTTGCTATGACCTCAAAGCCTTGTGACATCACAGATGTTGGCTTCACTGAAGCATCTGTCCCTTTCCCATGACCTTGGTGTCCTATGACTTTAGGTAGGAAGCCCCGGGAAGGACAGAACAGGAGCCCTCTGAGTCTGAACAAGAACTCTGGTTGTCTTGTGGGATAATGTCCCACTTCCCCTTTCTGGAGACAAAGAGGAAAGAAAAAGACATTCAGTATACCTTCCTTTAGGCCAACATATCCCCTGAGATGACAAGTTGTCTTATTTCCACTACAATTTCTAGAGATCTCAAGAAACGGTGAGGACTCCGGGTATGAGCGCTCTCCGTGGGGTTTGTCATCCTGTAGGTGAGAGCTTCCTTTGTCAGTGTGTTTTGCCTATGGGTAATTATGACTAAGGGACAGAAAGTCCCTTTTCTAGGAAAAAGTGAGGGCATCGATATATGGTGCCATCCGTGGCCTCATCTCCTAGTGTTCTGAAACACGTGGCTAAGGGATTAGGCCTCTGTATATCTAGATTTCACTTAAAAACCTTTGCTAAGTCTTTGAGGAGAGTGATATTCTGCATCAGAGCTAATTCTTAAGGAAGAGGCCTGGACCGCACCCATTGTCATCATTTGTTTACTCTACTTTTGTGGTAATGGGTATAGACTTGTTGACCAAGTCTCTTTAGTCAGAAGGAAAGGGACGGCCTATACCGACGGCTTGCAAGGCCCATTCGAAAAGACCTTTTGAGTGAGCCACAATACTCTTGCAAGGACTAGTGTATCAGGAAGTTTGGGTCCATTTCGGCACTACAGTATTCCTCAGCCTTCGAAGTGAATGAAACACTGGACCTTGCCTTGACATGAATGTCCCTTGCCTGGCTGAGGGGTAATCGAAAAGGAAGCAGAAAAAGGAAAATATCATATGGCTTCCCTCAATATGTGCCTTTGGAGGAATCCTTGGCCCTTAGTAAAGGAAGGGAAAACTGAAGGGAAAGAAATCAGAGAAGGAGACCCATCAGGAGTGACTCAGGACTCTGAGAACCAAGCTGAGGGTTACTGAAAACAGAACTGCTTAATGGGTGTTCAGGAGATGTGGCATATATTAGGAGGAGCACTAAGACGTCCATGCAACTAAAGCATCCGTGAATACTCTGTCAATAACGGATGATGGATGCTAGGCAGGCTTTCTAAAAAGAAGAGCAACAACAACAACAAAAATTCAGAGAAATCATTCTGGCCCTCTCAAAACCAAAGGAAGGTACAGGGAGAAAAGGAAAGCATTATATTTTTTATTATCTTTTCTTATTGAAATGACATGGGATTGGTTCCCTAAATTGTCCTTCTCTGAATTAGGTCTTTATCCTTGTGAATTAGAGTCTACCCTCCTCTTCCATCTCTGGAATTGATGAGAGGACATGACAAAGCCCTTCGCTAAATACTTAGAAGAGTGGCTCAGGAAAATGACTTGACCTGGCCTTCTGTGTTTTGGCAGGTGTTGGATTCCTTCTTCAAATGCTTTAATCACTACTAGAGAGCTGAGATTTTGTAGGTTTCCTGAACTAATTGTGGGAGTTTCTATGTGTCTGGGAATTTATCCTTTTCTCTCAGTTCTGGGATTTGGTAGCATAAATGTGTGGATGTACCTCTTTGGTTATTCTTTTTTCATTTCTACCGCTTGTCATGTGGTTTAATACTGTGAGCTGTGTGTTTGTCTCCCTGTGTTTTCCCAGTAATGGCTTCGATGGTTTGTTCTTGTTTTCAAACCGAAGTGTGGGATCTCCTGATTTTTTTGTCCTATTGGTTGGTTTGTATTTACTTAATTTTGATAATCACTTGTATGAAATCTATTTTTCTGTTAACTCTGTATTTCGGTTTATCTTCATTCTGTTCCTTCAGTCGTCCAGTTAGGAGTCTTTCTTTTTTGGTGTTTTTAACATTTGGAAATGCATGCATTTAAACCCTATATGGTTTCCCCATAAAATGTTTTGGCATCATCCCATAGGTTTCTGAACATTCCTTTGTTCATGGCACTTTATGGTTTTTCTTTGGATTTTCTTCTTGCACTCATTGCTAGTTCGTGAGTGTGTTGTGTTTTCCAACTTTTAGCGTCTGTCTGTATTTCCAATTTGAAAGTGATAAATTCCTGTTTTCATACCTTTGTGATCATAAGGTCACAATATAGGTTTTGACTTCTCTTCCAGGAATTACGACTGGCGTTGGACTCGAGCTCATGACCTGTGATAGACAAAGATAGGTCTGCCGCTGGGAAGAACATATCTTATTGTCCTCAGAGACACAATCTTACTCATGGATCCCCAAAGTTCTGGTGGTCTCAGAGCCCTTGTCGACGTCTTTTCTTTCTTTGCTCCTTCCCATTGTCCTGTGCTTAACGTGGATATTATAGTTCCCAACAGTATTGGATTAAAGTCGCCATCTCCCTTCCTATCTGTTCATAGGCTTCCAACGTTTAGATACACTCTTGTTCGTGGTTTATATGTGGCAATTCTTCCAGGTTTCTGTTGTTTTGAAGCTCCATCAAGACAAAACACCTTCCACTAATATTTTGTCTCTCAAAGGCATAAAATCACTCTCGCTGACTTAGGCACATGTACATTGGCTCTCTTCTCCTTGGCAATAGCATAACCTTCGTCTTCCCGATTTCTTCACTTGCAAGCTATGACTGTCTTTATAGCGAGAAAAATCTTTTATGGGCAACAGAAGGTCTAGCTTGTTTAATATTTGTTGTTTTCTTAGGGATATTTTCTACCTTTTTTTGTTTGTTTGTTTTGGAATTTCAACCACTCCTACAAACTGTATTGAAGGGAGACTTTGGTTCTGAATACTGAATGAATTAATGATAGGTAATAGTTTCCTTTCTCATTTCGGTTGGCTTCTCACTTGGATTCTATTTGCCTTTCCCCTTTATGGTATGTTCTTTGGTTTTCTTTATTGGTACAATTCCTCTATTCCTCCCCATCTCTTGCATGTCTTATCCTTGTGTGTGTTCATGTGTGTGTGCATGAGCATGTGTTAATGTTTGTGATGTCTGTGTGTTTCACATCACACTTATTATTAAAATACGAGAGATAAGAATTCGGTCTCTTATGGGTAGCAATTAAATTGATATTCCTTGAAAACTCACAATCCATCAGTTTCAGGACAATCTCCTACAAGGAATGTCATCTCTTGTCCTCTTTGAGAAACACATGTTCTCACAAAACTGCCTTCAAAAAACACCACCATTCCAGTTCATCATTAGAGTCGTACTGTTAGTCCTGATACTAACAGTTAGTCCTGATCAGTATTTTTGGTTTGTTTCTTGACTGTCATGAGTTAGTGAAATCGTCTGTTTGTTGTCTTTCTGAGCATGATAGATGTGATGAAGCCCAATTCTCTCCGCAACACTGCCATATGAGACAAGTGGAAGATTTCATTCTTGCTTATGTCTCAGTACAAATTTGCGGTGACATGGAAAACAGTGCTTCTCTTCAGCCATGAAGGCAACAGGAAGATTTCCATGACAACTGCAGTGGGGTGGAAATTGACCTGAAGCCTACAAGGTAAACTCCAAGTAAAGAGAATGGAAGTCGTAGAAATGATGGGAGATGGTTGGAGACAGGGAAGATTTGGTTGGTTCATGGCTCAGGGAAAATTTGGTTGGTTCGTGGATCAGAGGTTAGTTCGTGAGCCCATGCAGAGGAACAAGGCACAGGAAAGCAGGGCACACTAGGAACCCACAAGGAACCTGTTTCCCAGGGCTGTTGGCTCTGACACACATAGGGTCTTAAGGGCACGAGTATTTGACAACACAAGTCTTGAGGGTTGGAGTTTTCAGATCAGCAGGCTTGGCAGACATCGCCTTGAAGGAACACCGTATTTTCCTTCATAGGATACCAACAAGCAACCAGGTGCAGACAGCCTAGAGACAATGATCAGAGGCAATACCAGGAGACGCAGTGGGAAGATGGTGAGTCGTGGGAGTGCATCCGTTAAAGGCAGTTTTCCTGGAGGTATCTCAATGTGGACATAATAAATTTTGGGCTCTCACACCAGCAGCATCAAGACAGAGTTACTGGCCAAGACAGGTAGGTGAGGTCATTGGCTGCCTACCATGCCATCATGAAATACCAAACGTGGATCATGAAGGACTGCCTTCCTCAAACCAAGATGCTTTCAACGGGTGGCGCTTTTCCTGCTCAGGAGCTCTGAGATTGGGTGGGAGGGCCTCACCCTTGCACAGGGCTCGGATTTGCTCCCCTGAGGCTTTGCTTGTGGTTTGATTGTTTCTTGGCCTGAAGTGGCTAAGATGGAATGAAGGATGCTTGCCTTTTTCCGGAGTCCAGAGGGCTGGTGATGACAGTCACAACCAAACCCTATGAATTGTGCCATGGGGAAGGTGACATTGACTAGCTTCGCAAACTGCCTTGGTGAGAGACCCAAGAGGCTAAGCGGTTTGGGACGGCTTGGCATCCTCTTGGCCACCTATGACTACACCAGTCAAGTGTAGTGATCAGGCGGGGGTTGATGAGGAGTGGTTTCTATGACATCAAAGCATAGTGACATCACAGAATGTGGGTTCACTGAGGCAACTGTTCCTCTCCAATGATCTTGGTGTCCTATGGCTTTAAGTAGGAAGCCCCGGGAAGGACAGAACAAGAGCCCTCTAAACCTGATCAAGAACTCAGGATGCCTTGTGGGTTAATGTCCAACTTCCCCTTTCTGGAGACATAGAGGAAGGAAAATGACATTCAGTATACCTTCCTTTACACCAACATATCCCTGGAAACGGCACGGTGTACTTTCCACTATAATTTCTAGATATCTCAAGAAAAGGTGAAGCCTCGCGAGTATGAGCAACTCTCGGTGGGGTTTGTCGTCCTGTGGGTGAAAGCATAAAATGACAGCGTCTTTTGCCTATGGGTCAGTGATGACTAAGATACGGAAAATCCCTTTCTGAGGTAAAAGGTGAGGGCATCAATATATGGTGCCGTGTGTGGCCTCGTCTCCTAGTGTTCTGAAACATGCGGCTAAGGGATGAGGCCTCTGTCTACCTGGCTTTCCCTTAAACACCTTTGCAAAGTATTCGAGGAAAGTGACATTCTGCATCAGAGCTAACTCTCAATGAAGAGGCCTGGACCGCACCCATTGTCATTATTAGTTAACTGTACTTGTTATGGTAACGGGTTTAGACATGTTGACCAAGTCTCTTTAGTGAGAATGAAAGGGACGGCCTATACCGATGGCTTGCAAGGCCCCGTTGAGCAGACCTTTGGAGTGAGCCACAATACCCTTGCTAGGACTACAGGATCAGGAAGTTTGGGTCCATTTCGGCACCACAGTATTCCTCAGCCGTCGAAGTGAATGAACCCCTGGACCTTGCCTTGACATGAATGTCCCATGCCCTGCTGATGGGAAATGGAAAAGGAAAGCAAACAAAGGGAAATATCATATGACTTCCCATAATTTGTGCCTCTTTGAATACCTTGGCCCTTAGTAAATGAAGCGCATACTAATGGGCAATAAGTTAGAGAAGGAGACCCACCAGGTGTGACTCAGGACTCTCAGAATCCAGCTGAGGGTTACAGAAAATAGAAAAGCTTAATGGGTGTTCAGGAGTTGTCGCATATATTAGGAGGAGCACTAAGACGGACATGCAACTAAAGTATCCATGAATACTCTGTCAAAAACGAATGATGGATGACTGGCGGGCTATCTCAAAAGAACAGCAACAACAACAACATAAATTCAGGGGGAAACACTTTGTCCCTCTCTAAACGAAAGGAAGTCACTGGGAGCAAAGGAAAGAATTATATTGTTTATTATCTTTCCTTAATGAAATGACATGGGATTGGTTTCCTAAAATGTCCTTCTTTGAATTGGGTCTTTACCTGTGAATTAGAGTTTACCCGCTTCGGCCATCTCTGGATTTGATGAGAGGACATGACAATGCCTTCACTAAATATGTAGAAGAGTGGCCCAGGAAAATGACTTGGACCTGGACTTCTGTGTGTTGGCAGGCGTTTGATTAATGCTTCAAACGCATCAGTCACTAGTAGAGAGCTGAGATTTTGTAGATTTCCTGACCTAATCTTGGAAGTTTCTATGTGTCTGGAAATTTATCCTTTTCTCTCAATTCTTGGATTTGCTAGCATAAATGTGTGGATGTACCTCTTCGGTTATTCTTTTTTTCTTTACCAGTTGTCATGTGGTTTCATACTTGCAGCTGGTTCTTGTCTCCCACTTTATCCCAGTAATGCTTTCTGTGGGTTGTTCCTGTTGTCAAAATGAAATATGATATCTGATTTTTTTCCTATTGGTTTGTTTGTATTTTTTTAATTTTGATAATCACATGTATGATTTCAATTTTTCTGTTACCTTTGGAGGTCGGTTTTTCTTCATCTTGTCCTTCAGTTGTCCTTTTAGGTGGCTTTCTTTTTTGGTGTTTTTAAATATTGAAAATGCATGCATTTAACCCTATATAGTTTCCCCATAAAATGTTTTGGCATCATCCTCTAAGTTTCTTAGAATTCATTTGTTCATGGCTCTTTCTGCTTTTCCTTTGGATTTACTTTCTTGCACTCATTGCTAGTTAATGAGTGTGCTGTGTTTTCCAACTTTTAGTGTCTGGCTATATTTCCACTTTGAAAGTGATATCTTCCTGGTTTCATACCTTTGTGATCATAAGTGCACAGGATTGGTTTTGACTTCTCTTCCATGAATTACGACTGGATTTGGACTCGAGCTCATGACCTGCGATAGACAAAGGTAGGTCTCCCGCTGGGAAGAACATATCTTATCCTCCTCAGAATGCAATCTTTCTCATGGATCCCCACAGTTCAGGTGGTCTCGAGAGCCCATGTGGACATCTGTTATTCTTTAGCACCTTCAAATCCAGATGATCTGTCCTGTGCTTAACTTGGACATCATAGTTCCCAACAGTATTGGATAAAAGTCGCGATATCCGTTCCTGTGTGTTCATAGGCTTCAAACGTTTATATACACCCTTGTTCGTGGTGTATAAATTGGCACTTCTTCCAGGTTTCTGTTGTTTTGATGCTCCATGAAGACAAAACACCTTCGGCTTATCTTTTGTCTCTCGAAGGCATAAAATAACTCTCGCTGTTAGGCACAAACACTTTGGCTCTCTTCTCCTTGGAATAGCATAACCTAAGTCTTCCTAATTTAGTCACTTTCAAGCTATGAGTATCTTTATAGTCGAAGGAAATCTCCTATAGGCATCGGAAGTTCGAGCTTGTTTAAATTTGTTGTTTTCTTATGGATCTTTTCTTACTTTTTTTTTTTTTTTTGAAAATTACAACCACTCTTACAACTGTTTGGATTGACGGGCGACTTTAGTCCTGAGAAATGAATGTGTTATTCATAGGTTCACTTTCTCATTTCGGTTGGCTTCTCACTTGGATTCTATTTGTCTTTCACCTATATGGTATTTTCTTGGGGTTGCTTCATTGGTACTATTCCTCGCTTCCTCCCCATCTTTTGTGTGTCTTATCTTTATGTGTGTTCATGTGTGTGTCCATGTAAATGTGTTAATATGTGTGTGGTCTGTGTGTGTTTCACATCACACTTATTATTAAAATACGAGAGAATGAAATTCGGTCTCTTATGGGTACTAAGTCAATTTGACATACCTTGAAAACTCACATTCCATCAGTTTCAGGAAATCTCCTTCAAGGAATGCCATCCTTTGTCCTCTTCAAGAAACATGTGTTCTCACAAAACTGCCTTCAAACAAACACCACCATTTGAATTCCTCATTAGAGTCATACTGTTTGTCCCAATACTCTTTCTCTTTCGTATGTTTTTTGACTGTCATGAGTTAGTGAAATCGTCTGTTTGTTGTCTTCCTGAGCATGATAGATGTGACAAAGCCCAATGCTCCCCGCAAGACTGTCATAAGAGACAAGTGGAAGAATTCCTTCTTGCTTATGTCTCAGTACAAATTGTGGTGACATGGAGGACAGTGAGATGGTAGTAGTGTCTAATAACCTCATGCTTGTCTTCAGCCATGAAGGCAACAGGAAGATGAACACAACAACTGCAGTGGGGTGAAAACTGACCTGAATCCTACAAGATAAACTCCACAGCGAAAGAGAACGGAAGTTGCAGAGATGATTGGAGAAGGTTGGAGACATGGCTCAGGGGAGTTTTGGTTGGCTCGTGGATCAGAGTATCGGAGCCCATGCAGAGGACCAAGGCACAGGAAAGCAGGGCACAATGGAAACCCACAAGGAACCTGTTTCGCAGTGCCGTTGACTGTGGCACGCCAAGGGTCTGAAGGGCACGAGTACTTGACAACACAGGTGTTGAGGATTGATGTTTACATATCAGCAGGCTTGGCAGACATCGACTTGAAAGAACACCATCTTTTTCCTGCATATGACACCAACAAGCAACCAGGAGCAGAGAGCCTGGAGACTATGATCAGAGAAATTAGAAGATACACAGTGAGAAGATGGTGAGTCGAGGGAGTGCATCCATGAAGGGAGTGTTAATGGAGATGTCTCAATGTGGACATAATAAATTTTTGGCTCTCACAACAGCAGCATCAAGACAGACCTACTGACCAAGCCAGGTAGGTGAGGACATAGGCTGCCTATCCAGCCAACACGAAATCCCAACCATGAAACACTTGGAGGACCTTATTCCTCAGTCCAAGATGCTTAGTCCAAGGAGAACAGAGTCTCCCTTAGGGGACGAGAAGAAAGCTTTGACCACATGTTCTCTTCTGAACACAGCATTATGCAGGCCTGTGTTCTGTTGAGTTTGTGGAATTTCTCCTTTCACTGGTACACCAGAGCCCACCAAGGTAAACCTCAGCATATTCAACCCCGACCCTAAAAATACCAAACAGCAAGCAAGGAGAGGCACTGCAAATGACTCAACAAACCTTAAGATCCCGCCGTGGGTCACTCCCGTATCTCTTCTTCCTAAAAATATTACCCTCAGGTTAGAAAACAGAAGTAGTTTAACAAATAAAGAGAAGTGACAGAGACCTAGATCCAAGGCAAAGATGGAAGAATCAATTTTTGCTCAGGTGAAGGAAGAAGGAATGATCACAGCTAGACAATCGGAGTGAAACCTCTACATAGAACACCTCCGATGCGGGTTTGAAATCAGCGGCCAGGATACTCACTGTACATCAGAAAACATAGAAGATATCAGAGTCTCGAAACACTGAGAAAAAACTGATAAAGATAAAAGCACCTAAAGAACTCCTGAAGCGAAGATTGGTAGGAGACTGGATGCAAAGTCCGGGAACATGTCAGAAGTGGAGGATCCAATTAGGGTCCGGGAAGTACAAGCCTAAAAAATAAGGACGCAAATTCTTAGAGAGAAGGCAGAATAATGGAACATGATAATGAGCTTAGGGAATTTCCAAGGAAATAAAAGAGGTGCCTCTAGTAGAAGTAAGAGTGATAGAACAAAAAGAGGGCTGATCATAGATAGGAGAACTCGGGGCAAAAAAGGATCCTCATCTGGGAGCAGAGACAGAGGTCCAGAATCAGAGGCACAGAAGACTCCCAACACCTTCCACAGAAGCGGAGCACCTAAAGACATAGTGTCACTCCCCCTGGAAAATCTAGGCATGGAGGTATTCTCTTTAGGCAAATGGGCATCGTAGAATAGTTTGTCAATAGCTCAATCACTGAGTTCAAGAGTAAAGGCTATACGAGCTCTTGAAGGAGGCCGGATAGCTCAAGCAACACCAGCCCAAGTCAAAATCCTTATCCCCTGCATTTTTGAACAATGACAGAGCAGCGGTTCTATTTAGAATCAGGAGGTATTCAGAAGTCTATGGTTGGGTCCCAGGTTGTGTCCATCAGTTCAGAGGCGGCCTTCAGATTGACTCATGATTCCAGGGTCTTGGCATTGACTCTGTTCTCAGGTTCTCTGGTCAGGGGCAAGTAAGCTTCTCCCTCTCCAACTCTACCCACTGATTGGGATCTCTCTGCCTCTCTGTCCAATACGTGCATGTGCACGTTGGACAAGATAACAAAGACAAAAACATTGCACAATAATTGACTGGGGCCATAGGATGTTTTATTGAATTTGGACCTAGGTTCCTATGGAGGGCAGCCAGGTACAGAGAACCTCCCACCATCCTAAAATGCCCGACCTTCGCTTGGATCTCCCTTGTTCATTCTCCTGTTCTTTGCCTTCCTGGATCTCCTCATCAACCTGCAGCATCCGCTGTCTGTCGCGCTGTACTGAAACCTTGTTAACACATTGTGCATCCTCTTTGGGCTCCATTCGAACATGCCCATCTTCCGCAAGACGCACTGTTTTCTTATCGCATGTAACCATTTGGGGGATGGCCATGAGAGGGTGAAGGCTGGCTTGTGCTTCCACACCTCCATGCAGTTCTACAGAGGTTAGCTGCTCCACCCTGAGGGAGTGCTCAAGGTTCTTCCACATTCGAATCCTCTTCAATGCGTCCTTTTGGACATACATGTTGTCTTCCTGAAACGGGTCCGGAAGTCTTTCAGATGGCTTCACTTGGGCTATGGGTTACTTCCAACATGCTCTCCTTTGGCTCCTGTGGATTCCAAGAACATGAGTCCATCCTGGACCTAAATTTGTAGGGTGTAGAGTCTGCCCTGGATGCATGGTCTTTTTGGAAGATTCGGAGGCCTTGTTGGCCCCATTTCTGGAGACTCTCGAGGTACTCGTGTCCTTGCTGTGGAAGACTCCATACATGTCTTTTGCACGGTTGTGGGGATTCACTTTGAGCTTCCCTTGGGTGGCCCTTTTCCTGTTCAGATGCTCCGTGTTTGGGTGGGAGGGCCTTACACTTGTGCAGGGCTCTGATTTCCTCCCCAGAGGTTTTGCTTGTGGTCTGTTAGTTTCTTGGCCTGTCGTGGCTAAGATGAAATTAGGGATCCTTACCTTTCTCCAAGGTCCAGAGGGCGGTTCTGATACTCACGACCAAACACTATGAATTAGAATATGGAATAGGTGACACCGACTCGCTTGGCAAACTGCTTGATGAGAGAACCAGGCGGCTCCAGCTGTTTTGGACGGCTTGGTGTCCTCTTGGCCCACCAATGAGTACTCCAGTCAAGTGTAGTAATCAGGCCTGCTTTGATGAGGAGTGGTTGCTATTACATCAAAGCTTTGTGACATCACAGATGCTGGCTCACAGAACTACCTGTCCCTCTCCCATGACCTTGGTGTCATGGCTGTGAGTAGGAAGCCCCGAGAAGGACAGAAGAAGAGCCCTCTGAACCTGATCAAGAACTCAGGATGTCTTGTGGGTTAATGTCCAACTTGCCTTTTCTGGAGACATAGAGGAAGGAAAATGACATCAGTATACCTTCTTTTAGGCCAACATATCCCCAGAGACAGCAAGGTGTCTTTTACTACTACAATTTCTAGATATCTCAAGAAAAGGTGAGGCCTCGTTGGTAGAGCAGCTTTTCGTGTGGTTTGTTTTCCGTGGTGAGAGTGTACTTTGTCAGAGTCTTTGGCATATGGGTGAGTAATGTAAGGTACGGAAAGTCCCTTTCCGAGGTAAAAGGTGATGGCATCGATATATGGTCCCCCCTGTGGCCTCGTCTCCCAGTGTTCTGAAACATGTGGCTAAGGGATTAGGCCTCTGTCCTCCTGGCTTTCACTTAAACACCTTTTCATAGTCTTCGAGGAGAGTGACATTCTGCATCAGAGCTAACTCTCAATGAAGAGGCCGGACTGAACCCGTTGTCATTATTAGTTAACTGTACTTGTAGTGGTAACGGATATAGACATGTTGACCATGTCGCTTTAGTCAGAAGGAAAGGGACGGCCTATACCGACGGTTTGCAAGGCCCATTTGAGCAGACCTTTATAGTGAGGCACAATGCCCTTGCAAGGTCTAGTGCATCAGGAAGTTTGGGTCCATTTTGGCACCACAGTATTCCTCTGCCGTCGAAGTGAATGAACCTCTGGACCTTGCATTGACATGAAAGTCACATGCCCTGCTGATGACAAATGGAAAAGGCAAGCAGACAAAGGGAAATATCATATGGCTTCCCACAATATGTGCATCGGGAAGAATAACTTGGCCATTAGTAAATGAAGGGAATACTGAAGGGCAAGAAGTCAGAGGAGGAGACCCACCATGAGTGACTCAGGACCCTGAGAAACCAGCTTAGGGGTACAGAAAAGAGAACTGCTTTGAGTGGTCAGGAGTTCTGGCATATATTAGGAGGAGCACTAGGACGTCCGTGCAACTAAAACATCCCTGAATACTCTCTCAAAAACGGATGATGGATGATAGGCAGGCTTTCTCAACAGAACAGCAACAACAGCAACATAAATTCAGAGGAAAACTATGTGGTCCTCTTAAAACCAAAGGAAGTCACAGTGAGTAAAGGAAATAATTATATTTTTTATTATCTTTCTTATTGAAATGACATGGGATTGGTTTCCTAAAATGTCCTTCTTTGAATTGGATCTTTAACCTTGTGAATTTTAGTTTACCCGCCTCTTCCATCTCTGGATTTGATGAGAGGACATGACAATGCCTTTACTAAATAACTAGAAGAGTGGCTCAGGAAAATGACTTGACCTGGCCTTCTGTGTTTTGCCAGGTTTGGAATTACTGCTTCAAATGCTTCTGTCACTACTATAGAGCTAGAATTTTGTATGTTCCTGACCTAATCTTGGAAGTTTCTATGTGTTGGGAATTTATCCTTTTCTCTCAGATCTTGGATTCGCTAGAATAAATGTGTGGGTGTGCCTCTTAGGTTATTCTTTTTTCCTTTCTACAAGTAGTCATGTAGTTTCATACTTTCAGATGTGTGCTTGTCTTCCTCTTTTATCGAGTAATGGCTTCTGCGGTTTGTTCGTGTTTTCAAAACTGAAGTGTGAGTCTACTGATTTTTTTCCTATTGGTTTGTTTGTATTTCCTTAATTTGTAAAATCAAATCTCTGATTTCAATTTTTCTGTTAACTTTGGAGTTCAGTTTTTCTTCATCTTGTTCCTTCAGACGTCTTTTTAGGCGGCCTTCTTTTTCAATGTTTTTAAATTTTGGAAATGCATGCATTTAACCCTATATGGTTTCCCCATAAATTGTTTTGGCATTATCCTCTAAGTTTCTTAGAATTCCTTCGTTCATGGCTCTGTCTGCTTTTCTTTTGGATTTTCTTCCTTGCATTCATTGTAGTTCGTGAGTGTGTTGTGGTTTCCACTTTTAGTGTCTGGCTGTATTTCCAATTTGAAAGTGATATCTTCCTGATTTCATACCTTCGTGAACATAAGTGTACAGAGTAGGTTTTGACTTCTCTTCCATGAATTACGACTGGATTTGGCCTCGAGCTCATAACCTGCGATAGACAAAGGGAGGTCTGCCGCTGGGAAGAACATATCTTATTGACCTCAGAACGCAATCCTACTCTTGGATCCCTAAAGTTCAGGTGGTCTCGAATGTCCATGTGGACATCTGTTATTCCTTAGCACCTTCCCATCCAGATGATCTGTCCTGTGCTTAACCTGGATATCATAGTTCCCAACAGTATTGAATAAAAGTCGCCATCTCCCTTCCTTTGTGTTCATGGGCTTCCAAGGTTTATATACACCCTTGTTCGTGGTGTATATGTTAGCAATTCTTCCAGGATTCTCTTGTGTTGATGCTCCATCAAGACAAAACACCTTCCGCTTAGCTTTTGTCTCTTTAAAGCATAAAATCACTCTCGCTGACTTAGGCACAAACACATTGGCTCTCTTCTCCTTGGGAATAGCATAACCTATGTCTTCCATTTCTTCACTTGCAAGTTTTGAGTATCTTTATAGTCGAAGGAAATCTCCTATGGGCAACAGAGGAACGAGCTTGTTTAATATTTGCTGTTTTCTTATGGATGTTTTCTAACTTTTTTTTTTTATTTGGAATTTCAACCACACTTACAATCTGTTTGTATTGACGGGAGAATTTCGTCCTGAGTACTGAATGTATTATTCATAGGTAATTGTTCACTTTCTCATTTCGGTTGGCTTCTCACTTCGATTTTATTTGCCTTTCACCTGTATGGTATTTTTTTGGTGTTGCTTCATTGGTACAATTCCTTGATGCCTCCACATCATTTGCATGTGTAATCTTTGTGTGTGGTCTGTGTGTGTTTCACATCACACTTATTAAAATACGAGAGAATGGAATTCGGTCTCTTATGGGTAGCAATTCAATTTGACATGCCTTGAAAACTCACATTCCATCAGTTTCAGGAAATATCCTGCAAGGAATGTCATCTCTTGTCCTCTTCAAGAAACACGTGTTCTCACAAAACTGCCTTCCAACAAACACCACCATTTGAATTCCTCATTATAGTCATACTGTTTGTCCCAATACCTTTGCTTTTTCGTATGTTTCCTGACTGTCAGAGTTAGTGAAGTTCTCCGTTTGTTGTCTTTCTGAGAATGATAGAGGTGACAAAGCCCAATGCTCTCTGCAATACTGCCATAAGAGACAAGTGGAAGAATTCCTTCTTGCTTTTGTCTCAGTACGAATTGCAGTGACATGGAGGACAATGCTATGGTAGTAGTGTCTAATAAACTCACGCTTGTCTAGAGCCATGAGGGCAAAAGGAAGTTGAACACAACAATTGCAGTGGGGTGGAAACTGACCTGAATCCTAAAAGGTAAACTCCAGAGCGAAAGAGAACGGAAGTTGCAGAGATGATGGGAGAAGGTTAGAGACATGTCTCAGGGGAGATTTGGTTGGCTCATGGATCAGAGGGTTGGAGACCATGCAGAGGACCAAGGCACAGGGGAACAAGGCACACTGTGAACCCACAAGGAACCTGTTTCCCGGTGCTGACTGTGACGTACAGAGGATCTAAAGGTCACGAGGACTTGTAAACTCAAGTGTTGTGGGCTGAAATTTTCATATCAGCAGGCTTGGCAGACATCGACCTGAAAGAACACCATCTTTTTCCTGCATATGACAACAAAAAAAAAAAAAATCAGGAGCAGACAGCCTGCAGATAATAATCAGAGACAATACCAAGAGACGCAGTGAGAATTGGTGAGTCGTGGGAGTGCTTCCGTGAATGGAGTGCATCAGTGTTAATGAAGATGTCTTAATGTGGACATATTTAAAAGTTGAAATGAGGGTCCTTGCCTTTTCGAGGAAAAAGGTGAGGGCATTGATATATGGTGCCCTCTGTGGCCTCATCTCCTACTGTTGTGAAACACGTGGCTAAGGGATTAGGCCTCTGTGTATCTGGCTTTCACATAAAAACCTTTCCAAAGTCCTCGAGGAGAGTGATATTCTGCATCAGAGCTGACTCTTAAGAAAGAGGCCTGGACTGCACCCATCGTCATCATTAGTTTACTGTACTTTTGTGGTAATGGGTATAGACATATTGACCAAGTCTCTTTAGTCAGAAGGAAAGGGAAGGCCTATAACTATGGCTTGCAAGGCCCATTCGAGCAGACCGTTGGAGTGAGCCGCAATGTCCTTGCATGGACTAGTGGATCAGGAAGTTTGGGTCTATTTTGGCACCACAGTATTCCTCTGCCGTCGAAGTGAATGAACCCCTGGATCTTGTGTTGACATGAATGTTCCATGCTCTGCTCCTGGAAAATGGAAAAGGCAAGCAGACAAAGGGAAATATCATATGGCTTCCCACAATATGTGCCTCGGGAGGAATACCTTGGCCCTTAGTAAAGGAAGGCAATACTGAAGGGCAAGAAGTCAGAGAAGGAGACCCACCAGGAGTGACTCAGGACTCTGAGAATCCAGCTGAGGGTCACAGAAAAGAGAACTGCTTAATGGGTGGTCAGGTGTTGTGGCACATATTTGGAGGAGCACTAAGACGTACATGTAACTAAAGCATCCGTGAATACTCTGTCAAAAACGGATGAATGATAGGCAGGCTTTCTCAACAGAACAGCAACAACAACAACATCAATTCAGAGGAAAACAATGTGGCCCTCTCAAAACCGAAGGAAGTCACAGGGAGAAAAGGAAATAATTATCTTGTTTATTATCTTTCCTTAATGAAATGACATGGTATTGGTTTCCTAAAATATCCTTCTTTGAATTGGGTCTTAATCCTTGTGAATTAGAGTTTACCCTCCTCTTACATCTCTGGATTTGATGAGAGGACATGACAATACCTTCACTAAATACCTAAAAGAGTGGCCCAGGAACCTGATTGGACCTCGCCTTCTGTGTGTTGGCAGTGGTTGGATTACTGCTTCAAATGCTTCTGTCACTACTAGAGAGATGAGATTTTGTAGGTTTCCTGACTTAAACTTGGATGTTTCTATGTGTCTGAGAATTTATCCTTTTCTCTCAGTTCTTGGAATTGGTAGCATATATGTGTGGATGTGCCTCTTCCATTATTTTTTTTTTTCTTTCACCCAGTTGTCATTTGGTTTCATACTTGCAGCTGTGTGCTTGTCTCTTTGTTGTATCCCTGTAATGTCTTCTGCGGTTTGTTCGTGCTGTCAAAACTCAAGTGTGAGATCTCCTGATTTTTTTCCTATTGGTTTGTTTGTTTTTCCTTAATTTTGACAATCACATGTATGATTTCAATTTTTCTGTTAACCTTGGAATTCGGTTTTTCTTCATCTTGTTTCCTCAGACGTCCTTTTATGTGGCTTTTTTTTTCTGCGTTTTTAAATTTTGTAAATGCATGCATTTAACCCTATATGATTCCCCACAAAATGTTTTGGCTACATCCTCTAAGTTTCTTAGAATTCCTTCGTTCATGGCTCTTTCTGTTTTCCTTTGGATTTTCTTTCTTGTATTTATTGCTAGTTCGCGAGTGTGATGTGTTTTCCACCTTTTAGTGTCTGGCTGTATTTCCAATTTGAAAGTGATATCTTCCTGGTTTCATACCTTCGTGATCATAAGTGCACAGGATAGGTTTTGACTTCTCTTCCATGTATTACGACTGGATTTGGCCTCGAGCTCATGACCTGCGATAGACAAAGTTAGGTCTGCCGCTGGGAAGAACATATCTTATTGTCCTCAGAGATGCAATCTTACTCATGAATCCCCAAAGTTCAGGTGGTCTCGAGAGCCCATGTGGACGTCTTTAGCACCTTCGCATCCAGATGATCTGTCCTGTGCTTAATCTGGATATCATAGTTCCCAACAGTATTGGATAAAAATCTCCATCTCCCTACCTTTGTGTTCATAGGCTTCCAACGTTTAGATACACCCTTCTTCGTGGTGTATATGTTGGCAATTCTTCCAGGTTTCTGTTGTTTTGATGCTCCATCAAGACAAACACCTTCTGCTTACCTTTTTTTTCTCGAAGACATAAAATGACTCTCGCAATTTAGGCACAAACACTTTGGCTCTCTTCTCCTTGGTAATAGCATACCTAGGTGTTCCCGATTTCTTCACATGCAATCTATGAGTATCTTTATAGTAGAAGAAAATCTCCGTTGGTCATCAGAAAAACGAGCTTGTTTAATATTTTTTGTTTTCTTATGGATCTTTTGTTTCTTTTCTTTTCTTTCTTTTTTTTTTTTTTTTTTTTTTTGATTTGGAATTTCAACCACTCTTACAAACTGTTTGTATTGACGGGAGACATTCGTCCTGAGTACTGAATGTATTATTGATAGGTAATAGTTCACTTTCTCATTTCGGTTGGCTTCTCAATTGGATTCTAATTGCCTTTCACTATATCCTATTTCTTGGGGTTGCTTTATTGGTATGATTTCTCGCTTCCTTCCCATCTTTTGCATGTCTTATCTGTGGGTGTGTTCATGTGTGTGTGCATCTGCATATGTTAATGTGTTTGTGGTCTGTGTGTGTTTCACATCACACTTATTATTAAAATATGAGAGAATGGAATTCGGTCTCTTATGGGTAGCAATTCAATTTGACATGCCTTGAAAACTCACATTCCATCAGTTTCAGGAAATCTCCTGCAAGGAATGTCATCTCTTGCCTTCTTCAAGAAACACATGTTCTCACAAAATTGCCTTCCAACATACACCAGCCTTTGAATTTTTCATTAGAGTCATACTGTTTGTCCCAATACCCTTGCTTTTTCATATATTTCTTGACTGTCATGAGTTAGTGAAATCGTCCGTTTGTTGTCTTCTGAGAATGATAGATGTGACAAAGCCCAATGCTCTCTGCAAGACTGCCATAAGAGACAAGTGGAAGAATTCCTTCTTGCTTATGTATCAGTACGAATTCCGGTGACATGGAGGAGAGTGAGATGTTAGTAGTATCTAATAACCTCATGCTTGTCTTCAGCCATGAAGGCAACAGGAAGATGACCACAACAACTGCAGTGGGGTGAAATCTGAACTGAAGCCTACAAGGTAAACTCCAGAGCGAAATAGTACGGAAGTTGCAGAGATGATGGATGAAATTTGGAGACATGGCTCAGGGGAGATTTGGTTGGTTCGTGGATCAGAGGGCCGGAGCCCATGCAGAGGACCAAGGCATCCGAGAACAAGGCATACTGGGAACCCACAAGAACCTGTTTCCCAGTGCCTTTGTCTGTGACATACAGAGGGTCGGAAGGGCACGACTACTTGACAACACAATGTTGAGGGCTGAAATTTTCATATCAGCAGGCTTGGCAGACATCGACCTGAAAGAACACCATCTTTTTCCTGCAAATGACACCAACAAGCAACCAGGAGCAGACAGCCTGGAGACAAATATCAGAGACAATACCAAGAGACACAGTGGTAAATTGGTGAGTCGTTGGAGGGCATCCGTGAATGGAGTTCATCAATGTTAATGGAGATGTCTCAATTTGGATAATAATTATGGGCTCTCACAACAGCAGCATCAAGACAAACCTCCTGGCCAAGACAGGTAGCTGAGGACATAGGATGCTGAGCCAGCCAACATGAAATCCCAACCGTGGAACACTTGGAGTACTGCCTTCCTCAGTCCAAGTTGCTTAGTCTAATGAGAACAGATTCTCCCATAGGGGACTAGAAGAAAGCTTTGACCACATGTTCTCTTCTGAACACAGCACTCTGCAGGCCTGCATTCTGCTGAGTTGGTGGTATTTCTCCTTTCACAGGCACACCAGAGCTGACCAAGGAAAACCTCAGAATATTCAGCCCGGACACTAAAAACACCAAAGGGCAGGAAAGGAGAGGCACTGCAAAGACTGGCCTCAACGACAGGGTCAGCCATACACAACAGTAGATGGCATACATGCCACACACACACACACACGCATACACACACACACACACACACGCGCACTCACAAACAAGGAGGGCCAGCGCTGGATCACTCCCGGATATCTTCTTCCTAAAGAAATTACCCTCTGTTTAGAAAACAGAATGAGTTTAACGAATACAGAGAGGTGACAAAAACCTAGATCCCATGCAAAGATGGAAGAATCAATTGATGCCCAGGTGAAGGAAGAAGGAATGATTACCTCTAGGCAATCAGAGTGAAACCTCTACATAGAACTTGCCCGACGCTGGGTTGAAAGCAGCGGCCTGGATACACGCTGTACATAAGAAAAGATAGAAAGATATCAGAGTGTCTAGAACCACGGAGATAAAACTGATAAAGATAAAATCACCTAAAGAACACATGAGGAGAAGATTGGTAGGAGACTGGATGCAAAGCCCGGGAACATGGCAGAAGTGGAGGATCCAATTAGGGACGGGGTAGTCCAAGCCCAGAAAATAAGGACGCAATTTCTAAGAGAGAAGGCAGAATGATGGAACGTGATAATGAGCTTAGGTAATCTCTAAGGAAATGAAAGAGGTACCTCTTGAGGAGAAGTAAGAGTGAGAGAAAGAATAGAGGGCTGATCCTAGATTGGAGAATTCGAGGCTAAAAAGGACACTCATCTGGGAGCAGAGAAGAGGTCCAGAATCAGAGGCACAGAGGACTCCCATCACCTTCCACAGTAGCGGAGCATCTAAAGACATAGTGTCATTCCCCCTGGAAAATCTAGGCATGGATGTATTCTCTTTAGGCAAATGGGCAATTGAGAATAGTTTGTCAAGAGCTCAATCACTGACTTCTAATGGAAAGTTATACCAGCTCTCGAAGGAGGCGTAGTGCTCAAGAAACACCAGTCCAAGCCAAAGTCCTTATCCCCTGCATTTCTGAACAATGACAGAGCAGCGGTTCTGTCTAGAACCAGGAGGTATTCAGAAGCCAATGGTTGGGTCCCGGGTTGTGTCCGTCAATTCAGAGGCGGCCTTCAGATATACTCATGATCCCAGTGTCTTGGCATTGACTCTGTTCTCAGGTTCTGTGCTCAGGGGCATGTAAGCTTCTACCTCCCCAACTCCACCCCCTGATTGGGATCCCTTTGCCTCTCTGTCCAATACGTGCATGTGAACATTGGACAAGATAACAAAGACAAAAACATTGCACAATAATTGACTGGGGCCAGAGGATGTTTTATAGAATTTGGACCTAGGTTCCTATGGAGGGCAGCCAGGTATAGAGAACCTCCTACCATCCTAAAATGCCCGACCTTCGCTCAGAGATCCCTTGTTCATTCTCCTGTTCTTTGCCTTCCTGGATCTCCTCACCAACCTGCAGCATCCACTGTCGGTCACGCTGTACTGACCCCTTGTTAACACATTGTGCATCCTCCCGGGGATCCATTGGAATATGCCCATATTCCGCAATAGGCACTGTTTGCTTATCACATGTAACCATTTGGGGGATAATCATGATAGGGTGAAGGCAGGCTTGTGCTGCCTCATCTCCATGCAGTTCCACAGAGGGTAGCTGCTCCACACTGAGGGAGTGCTCAAGGTTCTTCCACATTCGAATCCTCTTCAATGCGTCCTTTTTGACATACATGTTGTCTTCCTGAAACGGGCACGGAAGTATTTCAGATGGCTTCACTTGGCTATGGGTCTCATCCAACATGCTGTCCAATGGCTCCTGTAAAGTCCAAGACCTTGAGTCCGTCCTGGACCTATGGTTCTAGGGTGTAGAGTCTGCCTTGGATGCATGGTCTTTTTGGAAGATTGGGAGGCCTTGTTGGCACCTTTTCTGGGGACGCTCGAGGTACTCGTGTGCTCGCTGTGGAGGACTCCATACATGTCTTTTGCACGTATGTGGGGATTCACTTTGAGCTTCCCTTGGGTGGCCCTTTTCCTGTTCAGATGCTCCGTGTTTGGGTGGGAGGGCCTTACACTTGTGCAGGGCTCGGATTTCCTCCCCTGAGGCTTTGCTTGCGGTCTGTTAGGTTCTTGGCCTGTTGTGGCTAAAATGGAGTGAGGGTTCCTTGCCTTTCTCTGAGGTCTAGAGGGCTGGTGCTGACACTCACGACCAAACACTACGAATTGAGCCATGGAGAAGGTGACACCAACTCGCTTCGCAAACTGCCTCTGTGAGAGACCCAGATGGCTCCAGCGGTTTGGGATGGCTTGGGGTCCTCTTGGCCCACCCATGACTACTCCAGTCAAGTGTAGTGATCAGGCCTGGGTTGATAAGGAGTGGTTGCTATGACCTCAAAGCTTTGTGACATCACAGATTCTGGCTTCTCTGAAGCAGCTGTCCTTCTCCCATGACGTTGGTGTCCTATGGCTTTAAGTAGGAAGCCCCGGGAAGAACCAAACAAGAGCCCTCTGAACCTGATCAAGAATTCAGGATGTCTTGTGGGTTAAATCCCAACCTGCCCTATCTGGAGACAGAGAGGAAGGAAAATGATATTCAGTATACCTTCCTTTAGGCCAACATATCCCCGGAGACGGCAAGGTGTCCTTTTCCACTACAATTTCTAGATATCTCCAGAAAAGGTGTGGCCTCGCGGGTATGAGCAGCTCTCCGTGGGGTTTGTGAGGGAGAGCGTACCTTGTCAGTGTCTATTGCCTATGGGTCAGTGATGACTAAGGTACGGAAAGTCTCTTTCTGTGGTAAAAGGTGAGGGAATCGCAATATGGTTCTGTCTGTGGCCTCGTCCCCTAGTGTTCTGAAACACGCGGCTAAGGGATGAGGCCTCTGTCTACCTGGCTTTCCCTTAAACACCTTTGCCAAGTCTTCGAGGAGAGTGACATTCTGCAGCAGAGCTAACTCTCAATCAGAGGCCTGGATCGAATCCGTTGTCATTATTAGTTAACTGTACTTGTTTTGGTAACGCGTATAGACATGTTGACCAAGTCTCTTTAGTCAGAAGGAAAGGGACGGCCTATAACGACGGCTTGCAAGGCCCAATCGAGCAGTCCTTTGGACTGAGCCGCAATGCCCTTGCACGGACTAGTGGATCAGGAAGTTTGGGTCCATTTCAGCAACACAGTATTCCTCTGCCGCAGATGTGATGAACCCCTGGACTTGCCTTGACATGAATGCCCCATGCTCTTCTGATGCGAAATGGAAAAGGCAAGCAGACAAAGAAATTACCATATGGCTTCCCAGCATATGTGCCTCAGGAGGAATACCTTGGCCCTTAGTAAAGGAAGGCAATACTGAAGGGCAAGAAGTCAGAGAAGGAGACCCATCAGGAGTGACTCAGGACTCTGAGAATCAAGCGGAGGGTTACAGAAAAGAGAACTGCTTAATGGGTGGTCAGGTGTTGTGGCATATATTAGGAGGAGCACCAAGACGTCCAGGCAACTAAAGCATCCGTGAATACTCTGTCAAAAACGGATGATGGATGATAGGCAGACTTTCTCAACAGAACAGCAACAACAACAACATCAATTCATAAGAAAACAATATGGCCGTCTCAAAACCAAAGGAAGTCACAGGGAGAACAGGAAAAAATTATATTGTGTATTATCTTTCCTTATGAAATGACATGGGTGGGTTTCCTAAAATGTCCTTCTTTGAATTGGGTCTTTATCTTTGTGAATTAAAGTTTACCCGCTTCTTCCATCTCTGGATTTGATGAGTGACTTCACAATGCCTTCACTAAATACCTAGAAGAATGACCCAGGAAAACAACTTGACTTGGCCTACTGTGTGTTTGCAGTGGTTTATTACTACTTCAAATGCTTCCGTATCTACTAGAGAGCTGAGATTTTGTAGGTTTTCTGACCTAATCTAGGAAGTTTCTGTGTGTCTGCGAATTTATCCTTTTCTCTCAGTTCTTGGATTTTATAGCATAAATGTGTGGATGTGCCTCTTCGCTTATTCTTTTTTCCTTGCAACCAGTTTTCCTGTGGTTTCATACTTGCAGCTGTGTGCTTGTCTCCCTGTTTTATCCCAGTAATGGGTTCTGCGGGTTGTTCGTGTTGTCAAAACTCAAGTGTGAGATCTCCTGATTTTTTTTTTATTGTTTTGTTTGTATTTCCTTAAATTGATAATCACATGTATGATTTCAATTTTTCTGTTAAATTTGGAGTTCGGTTTTTCTTCAGCTTGTTCCTTCAGTCATCCTTTTACGTGGCTTTATTAAATTTTGGAAATGCATGCATTTATCCCTATATTGTTTCCCAATTAAATGTTTTGGCATCATCCTCTAAGTTTCTTAGAATTTCTTCGTTCATGGCTCTTTCTGCTTTTCCTTTGGATTTTCATTCTTGCATTCATTGTTAGTCGTGAGTGTGTTGTGTTTTCCAACTTTTTGTGTCTGTTGTATTTCCAATTTGAAAGTGATAGCTTCCTGATTTCATACCTTCGTGATCATAAGGGCACTGTATAGGTTTTGACTTCTCTTCCATGAATTACGACTGGATTTGGCCTCGAGCTCATGACCTGAGATAGACAAAGTTAGGTCTGCTGCTGGGAGGAACATATCATATTGTCCTCGGCAGCAATCTTTCTCATGGATCCCCAAAGTTCAGGTGGTCTCGAGAGCCCATGTGGACATCTGTTATTCCTTAGCACCTTCCCATCCAGATGATCTGTCCTGTGCTTAACGTGGATATCATAGTTGCCAACAGTATTGGATAAAAGTCGCCATCTCCGTTCATAGCCTTCCAACGTTTAAATACAGCATTGTTCGTGGTGTATATGTTGGCAATTCTTACATGTTTCTGTTGTTTTGATGCTCCATCAACAAAACACCTTCCGCTTAGCCTTTGTCTCTCGAAGGCATAAAATCACTCTCGCTGATTTAGGCACAAACACTGACTCTCTTACCTTGGAAATAGCATAACCTATATCTTCCCGATTTCTTCACTTGCAAGCTATGAGTATCTTTTTAGTCGAAGGAAATCTCCTATAGGCATCAGACAGATTAGCTTGTTTAATATTTGCTATTTTTTATGAATATTTCCTAACTTTGTTTTTGTTTTGTTTTGTTTTGGAATTTCAACCACTCCTACCAACTGTTTGTATTGACGGGAGACTTTAGTCCTGAGTACTGAATGTATTATTGATAGGTAATAGTTCACTTTCTCATTTTGGTTGGCTTCTCACTTGGATTCTATTTGCCTTTCACCTATATGGTATTTTCTTGGGGTTGCTTCATTGGTACGATTCCACGCTTTCTCCCCATCTTTTCCTTGTCTTCTCCTTGTGTGAGTTTATGTGTGTGTGTGCATGTGCAATAGTTAATGTTGTGTGGTGTGTGTGTGTTTCACATCACAATTATTATTAAAATATGAGAGAATGGAATTCGGTCTCTTGTGGGTAGCAATTCAATTTGACATGCCTTGAAAACTCACATTCCATCGGTTCCAGGCAACCTCCTGCAAGTAATGTCATCTCTTGTCCTCTTCAAGAAACTCTTGTTCTCCCAAACTGCCTTCCAACAAACACCACAATTTGAATTCCTCATTAGAGTCATACTGTTTGTCCCAATACTCTTTCTCTTTCGTATGTTTCTTGACTGTCATGAGTTAGTGAAATCGTGTTTGTTGTCTTCCCGAGCATGATAGAGGTGACAAAGCCCAATGCTCTCTGCAAGTCTGCCATAAGAGACAAGTGGAAGAATTCCTTCTTGCTTATGTCTCAGTACGAATTGTGGTGACATGGAAGACAGTGAGATGGTAGTAGTGACTAATAACCTCATGCTTCTTCAGCCATGAAGGCAACAGGAAGATGAACACAACAACTGCAGTGGGGTGGAAATTGACCTGAAACCTACAAGGTAAACTCCAGAGCGAAAGAGAAAGGAAGTTGCAGAGATGATGGGAGAAGGTTGGAGACATGGCTCAGGGAATTTTGGTTGGTTTGTGGATCAGAGGCCTGGAGCCCATGAAGAGGACCAAGGCACAGGAGTGCAGGGCACACCGGGAAATCACAAGGAACCTGTTTCCCAGTGCCATTGACTGTGACACACCGAGGGTCTAAAGGGCACGACTACTTGACAACAAAGTGTTGAGGGTTGAAGTTTTCATGTCAGCAGGCTTGGCAGACATTGACTTGAAAGAACACCATCTTTTTCCTGCATATGACACCAACAAGCGACCAGGAGCACACAGCCTGGAGACAAGGATCAGAGAGACACAATACCAAGAGACGCAGTGGGAAGATGGTGAGTTGTGGGAGTGATTCCGTGAAAGGCAGTGTTCGTGGAGCTGACTCAATGTGGACATAATAAATTTTGGGCACTCGCAACAGCAGCATCAAGACAGAGCTACTGGCCAGACAGGTAGGTGAGGACATAGGCTGCCTAGCCAGCCAACATGAAATCCCAACAGTGGAACACTTGGAGGACTGCTTTCCTCAGTCGAAGATACTAAGTCCACGTAGAACAGACTTTCCCATAGGTGACGAGAAGAAAGCTTTGACCACATATTCTCTTCTGAACACAGCATTCTGCAGGCCGGCGTTCTGTTGAGTTGGCGGAGTTTCTCCTTTCACAGGCACATCAGAGCCCACCAAGAATACCTCAGCATATTCAGCCCGGACCCTAAAAACGTCAAATGTACCGAAAGGAGAGCTACTACAGATGACTTGCCTCCAGGACATGGTCAGTCACAACACCAACAGCAGATGGCATGCATGCCACATACACACTCAAAAACACACACACACGCACACACTCAACAAATCTTAAGGGCCAGCCCTGGGTCACTCACGGATCACTTCATCCTATAAAAATTAAGCTCAGGTTAAAAAACAGAATGAATTTAACGAATACAGAAGTGACAGAGACCTAGATCCAACGCAAAGATGGAAGAATCAATTGATGCCTTGGTAAAGGAAGAAGGAATGATCACGGCTAGGCAATCAGAGTAAAACCACTACATAGAACACGCCCGATGTGGGATTGAAAGCTGCGGCCTGGATACTTGCTGTACATCAGAAAATATAGGAGATATCAGAGAGTCTCGGAACAAAAGAGATAAAACTGATAAAAATAAAATCACCTAAAGAACTCCTGAAGAGAACATTGGCAGGAGACTGGATGCAAAGTCCGGGAATATGGCAGAACTGGAGGATCCAATTAGGGACCGGGAAGAACAAGCCTAGAAAATAAGAAGGCAAATTCTAAGAGCGAAGGCAGAATGATGGAACATGAGAGTGAGCTTAGGGAATCTCCAAGGAAATGAAAGAGGTGCCTCTTGTAGACAAAGTAACAGTGAGAGAAAGTTAAGAGAGCTGATCCTAGATTGGAGAACTTGGGCCTGAAAAGGACCATCACCTGGGAGCAGAGAAAATGGTCCAGAATCAGAGGCACAGAGGACTCCCAACAACTTCCACAGAAGGAGCACCTAAAGACATAGTGCCATTCCCCTGGGAAATCTAGGCATGTAGGTATTCAGTTTAGGCAAATAGGCATCGGAGAATTGTTTGTCCATAGCCCAATCACTGACTTCAAGAGGAAAAGCTATACCAGCTCTCGAAGCAGGCCGGATAGCTCAAGCAACACCAGCCCAAGCCAAAATCCTTATCCCATGCATTTCTGAACAATGACAGAACAGTGGTTCTATCTAGAACCAGGAGGTATTCAGAAGTCAAAGTTTGGGTCCCGGCTTGTCTCCATCAGTTCAGAGGCGGCCTTCAGATCAACTCATGATTCCAGGGTCTTGGCATTGACTCTGTTCTCAGGTTCTCTGCTCAGGGGCAAGTAAGCTTCTCCCTCTCCAGCTCCACCCCCTGATTGGGATCTCTCTGCCTCTCCGTCCAATACGTGCATGTGCACGTTGGATAAGGTAACAAAGACAATAACAGTGCACAATAATTGACTGGGGCCAAAGGATGTTTTATTGAATTTGGACCTAGGTTCCTATGGAGGTCAGCCAGGTACAGAGAACATCCCACCATCGTAAAATGCCCGACCTTCCTTCGGAGCTCCCTTGTTCATTCTCCTGTTCATTGCCTTCCTGGATCTCCTCACCAAATTGCAGCATCCGCTGTCTGTCGCGCTGTACTGACCCCTTGTTAACACATTGTGCCTCCTCTCGGGGCTCCATTCGAACATGCCCATCTTCCGCAAGAAGCACAGTTTTCTTATCGCATGTAACCATTTGGGGGATGGTCATGAGAGGGTGAAGTCTGTCTTGTGCTGCCACACCTCCATGCAGTTCCACAGAGGGTAGCTGCTCCACCCTGAGGGAGTGCTCAAGGTTCTTCCACATTGGAATCCTCTTCAATGCGTCCTTTTAGACATACATGTTGTATTCCTGAAACGGGTCCGGATGTCTTTCTGATGGCTTCAATTGGGCTATGGGTCTCTTCCAACATGCTCTCCGTTGGCTCCTGTGGTCTCCAAGAACATGAGCCCGTCCTGGACCTAAGGTTCTAGGGTGTAGAGTCTGCCTTGTATGCATGGTCTTTTTGGAAGATTGGGAGGCCGTGTTGGCACTGTTTCTGGAGACACTCGAGGTATTCGTGTCCTTGCTGTGGAGGACTCCAAACATGTCTTTGGCACGGTTGTAGGGATTCACTTTGAGCTTCCCTTGGGTGGCCCTTTTCCTGTTCAGATGCTCTGTGTTTGGGTGGGAGGGCCTTACACGTGTGCAGGGCTCGGATTTCCTCCCCTGAGGCTTTGCTTGCGGTCTGGTAGTTTCTTGGCCTGTCGTGGCTAAAATGGAGAGAGCGTTCCATGCCTTTCTCTGAGGTCCAGAGGGCTGATGCTGACACTCACAAAGAAACACTACGAATTAAGCCATGGAGAAGGTGACACTGACTCGCTTCACAAACTGCCTTGGTGAGAGACACAGGCGGCTCCAGCGGTTTGGGATGGCTTGGGGTCCTCTTGGCCCACCCATGACTACTCCAGTCAAGTGTAGTGATCAGGCCTGGGTTGATGAGGAGTGGTTGCTATGACCTCAAAGCTTTGTGACATCACAGATGCTGGCTTCACTGAAGCAGCTGTCCCTCTCCCATGACCTTGGTGTCCTATGGCTTTAAGTAGGAAGCCTAGGGAAGGACAGAACAAGAGCCCTCTGAACCTGATCAAGAACTCAGGATGTCTTGTGGCTTAATGTCAAACTTGCCCTTTCGGGATATATAGAGGAAGGAAAATGACATTCAGTATACCTTCCTTTAGGCCAACATATCCCCGGAGACAGCAAGTGTCCTTTTCCACTACAATTTATAGATATCACAAGAAAAGGTGTGGCCTCACGGGTATGAGCAGATCTCCGTGGGGTTTGTGGAGGAGAGCGTACCTTGTCAGTGTCTATTGCCTAGTGGTCAGTGATGACTAAGGTACGGAAAGTCCCTTTCCGAGGTAAAAAGTGAGGACATCGCAATTAGGTTCCGTGTGTGGCCTCGTCTCCTAGTGTTCTGAAACACGCAATAAAGGGATGAGGATTCTGTCTACCTGGCTTTCCCTTAAACACTTTTGCCAAGTGTTTGAGGAGAGTGACAATCTGCATCATAGCTATCTCTCAATGAAGAGGCCTGGATCGAATCCACTGTCATTATTAGTTAACTGTACTTGTTGTGGTAATGGGTATAGACATGTTGACCAAGTCTCTTTAGTCAGAAGGAAAGGGAAGGCCTATAACGACGGCTTGCAAGGCCCAATCGAGCAGTCCTTTGGAGTGAGCCGCAATGCCCTTGCATGGACTAGTGGATCAGGAAGTTTGGGTCCATTTCGGCAAGACAGTATTCCTCTGCCGCCGATGTGATGAACCCCTGGACTTGCCTTTACATGAAAGTCCCATGCCCTGCTGGTGGGAAATGGAAAATGCAAGCTGACAAAGGGAAATACCATATGGCTTCCCAGATATTTGCCTCGGGAGGAATACCTTGACCCTTAGTAAAGGAAGGGAATACTGAAGCGCAAAAAGTCAGAGAAGGAGACCATCAGGAGTGACTCAGGACTCTGATAATTAAGCCGAGGGTTACAGAAAAGAGAACTGCTTAATGGGTTGTCAGGAGTTGTGGCATATATTCGGAGGAGCACCAGTACGTCCATGCAACTAAAGCATCCGTGAATACTCTGTCAAAAACGGATGATGGATGATAGGCAGGCTTTCTAAACAGAACAGCAACAACAACAACATCAATTCAGAGGAAAACAATGTGGCCTTCTCAAAACAAAGTAAGTCACAGGGAGCATAGAAAAGATTATATTGTTTATTATCTTTCCTTATTGAAATGACATGGGTGGGTTTCCTAAAATGTCCTTCTTTTAATTGGGTCTTTATCCTTGTGAATTAGAGTTTACCCGCTTCTTTCATCTCTGGATTTGATGAGTGGACATCACAATGCCTTCACTAAATACCTAGAAGAATGGCCCAGGAAAATGACTTGACTTGGCCTACTGTGTGTTGGCAGGGGTTGTATTACTGCCTCAAATGCTTCCGTCTCTACTAGAGGGCTGAGATTTTGTAGGTTTCCTGATCTAATCTAGGAAGTATCTCTTGTCTGCGAATGTATCCTTTTCTCTCAGTTCTTGGATGTGCTAGCATAAATGTGTGGATGTGCCTCTTTGGTTATTCTTTTTTCATTGCTACCAGTTGTCCTATGTTTTCATACTTTCAGCTGTGTGCTTGTCTCCCTGTTTTATCCCAGTAATGGCTTCTGCGGGTTATTCGTGATGTCAAAATTCTATTTTAAGATCTCCTGATTTTTTTCCAATTGGTTTGTTTGTATTTCCTTAATTTTGATAATCATATGTATGATTTCAATTTTTCTGTTAACTTTGGAGTTCGGTTTTTCTTCATCTTGTTCCTTCAGTCATCCTTTTAGGTGGCTTTATTTCTCGGTGTTTTAAATTTTGGAAATGCATGCTTTTATCCCTATATGGTTTTCCCTTAAAATGATTTGGCATCATCCTCTAAGTTTCTTAGAATTCCTTTGTTCATGGCTCTTTCTGCTTTTCCTTTGGATTTTCTTTCCTTCATTCATTGCTAGTTGGAAATAGCATCACCTATGTCTTCCCAATTTCTTCACTTGCAAGCTATGAGTATCTTTATAGTCGAAGGAAATCTCCTATGGGCATCAGAAGGATTAGGTTGTTTAATATCTGCTGTTTTTTTATGAATGTTTTCTATCATTGTTTTGTTTTGTTTAATTTGGGGTATTTCAACCACTCCTACCAGCAGTTTGTATTGACGGGAGACTTTAGTCCTGAGTACTGAATGTATTATTGATAGGTAATAGTTCACTTTCTCATTTCTGTTGGCTTCTCACTTGGATTCTAGTTGCCTTTCACGTATATGGTATTTTCTTGGGGTTGCTTCATTGGTACGATTCTCACTATCTCCCCATCATTTGCATGTCTTATCTTTGTGTGTGTTCATGTGTGTGTGCATGTGCATGTGTTAATGTTGTGTGGTGTGTGTGTGTTTCACATCATAATTATTATTAAAATATGAGAGAATGGAATTCGGTCTCTTGTGGGCAGCAATTCATTTTGACATGTCTTGAAAACTCATTCCATCGGTTCCAGGATATCTCCTGCAAGGAATGTCATCTCTTGTCCTCTTCAAAAAACTCGTGTTCTCACAAAACTGCCTTCCAATAAATACCACCATTTGAATTCCTCATTAGGGTCATACTGTTTGTCCCAATACTCTTTCTCTTTCGTATGTTTCTTGACTGTCATGAGTTTGAAATCGTCTGTTTGTTGTCTTCCAGAGCATGATAGAGGTGACAAAGCCCAATGCTCTCTGCAAGACTGCCATAAGAGACAAGTGGAAGAATTCCTTTTGCGTATGTCTCAGTACGAATTGTGGTGACATGGAAGACAGTGAGATGGTAGTAGTGACTAATAACCTCATGCTTCTTCAGCCATGAAGGCAACAGGAAGATGAACACAACAACTGCAGTGGGGTGGAAATTGACCTGAAACCTACAAGGTAAACTCCAGAGCGAAAGAGAAAGGAAGTTGCAGAGATGATGGGAGAAGGTTGGAGACATGGCTCAGGGGGAATTTGGTTGGTTTGTAAATCAGAGGGCTGGAGCCCATGAAGAGGACCAAGGCACAGGAGAGCAGTGCACACCGGGAACCCACAAGGAACCTGTTTCCCAGTGTCGTTGACTGTGACACGCCGAGGGTCTGAAGCACACGACTACTTGACAACACAAGTTTTGAGGGCTGAAGTTTTCATGTCAGCAGGCTTGGCAGACATTGACTTGAAAGAACACCATCTTTTTCCTGCATATGACACCAAAAAGAGAGCAGGAGCACACAGCCTGGAGACCATGATCAGAGAGACACAATACCCAGAGACGCAGTGGCAAGATGGTGAGTTGTGGGAGTGATTCCGTAAAAGGCAGTGTTCGTGGAGATGACTCAATGTGGACATCATAAATTTTGGGCTCTCGCAACAGCAGCATCAAGACAGAGCTCCTGGCCAGACGGGTATGTGAGGACATAGGCTGCCTAGCCAGCCAACATGAAATCCCAACAGTGGAACACTTGGAGGACTGCTTTCCTCAGTCGAAGATGCTAAGTCCAAGGAGAACAGACTCTCCCTTAGGTGACGGGAAGAAAGCTTTGACCACATGTTCTCTTCTGAACACAGCATTCTGCGGCCTGCCTTCTGTTGAGTAGGCGGAGTTTCTCCTTTCACAGGCACACCAGAGCCACCAAGGTGTACCTCAGCATATTCAGTCTGGACCCTAAAAACATCAAATGGACCAAAAGGAGAGCTACTACAAATGACTTGCCTCCAGGACAGGGTCAGTCACAACACCAACAGCAGATGGCATGCATGCCACATACACACTAGAAAACATACACACACGCACACACTCAACAAATCTTAAGGGCCAGCCCTGGGTCACTCACGGATCCTTTCCTCCTATAGAAATTACCCTCATGTTAGAAAGCAGAATGAGTTTAATGAATACAGAGAGGTGACAGAAACCTAGATCCATCGCAAAGAAGGAAGAATCAATTGATGCCCAGGTAAAGGAAGGAGGAATAATCACGGCTAGGCCATTAGAGTGAAACCAATACATAGAACAAGCCCAATGCGGGATTGAAAGCAGCGGCCTGGATACTCGCTGTACATCAGAAAACATAGGAAATATCAGAGAGTCTCAAACCACAGAGTTAAAACTGATAAAGATAAAATCACCTAATGTACTCCTGAAGAGAAGATTGGCAGGAGACTGGATGCAAAGTCCGGGAACATGGCAGAAGTGGAGGTTCCAATTAGGGACCGGGAAGAACAAGCCTAGAAAATAAGGAGTCAAATTCTAAGAGCGAAGGCAGAATTATGGTACATGATAGTGAGCTTCGGGAATCTCCAAGTAAATGAAAGAGGTGCCTCTTGTAGGCAAAGTAAGAGTGAGAGAAAGATAAGAGAGCTGATCCTAGATTAGAGAACTGGGGGCTGAAAAGGACCCTCACCTGGGAGCAGAGAAAGTGTTCCAGAATCAGAGGCACAGAGGACTCCCAACACCTTCCACAGAAGTGGAGGACCTAAAGACATAGTGCCATTCCCCCTGGGAAATCTACGCATGGAGGTATTCAGTTTAGGCACATAGGCTGGAGAATAGTTTGTTCATAGCCCAATCACTGACTTCAAGTAGAAAAGCTATAACAGCTCTCGAAGCAGGCTGTATAGCTCAAGGAACACCAGCCCAAGCCAAAATTCTTATCCCCTGCATTTCTGAACAATGGCAGCACAGCGGTTCTATCTAGAACCAAGAGGTATTCAGAAGTCAAAGTTTGGGTCCCGGGTTGTCTCCATCAGTTCAGAGGCGGCCTTCAGATCAACTCATGATTCCAGGGTCTTGGCATTGACTCTGTTCTCAGGTTCTCAGCTCAGGGGCAAGTAAGCTTCTCCCTCTCCAGCTCCACACCCTGATTGGGATCTCTCTGCCTCTCCGTCCAATACGTGCATGTGCACGTTGGATAAGATAACAAAGACAATAACAATGCACAATAATTGACTGGGGCCAAAGAATGTTTTATTGAATTTGGACCTAGGTTCCGATGGAGGGCAGCCAGGTACAGAGAACCTCCCACCATCGTAAAATGCCCGACTTTGGAGCTCCCTTGTTCATTCTCCTTTCTTTGCCTTCCTGGATCTCCTCACCAACCTGCTGCATCCGCTGTCTGTCGCGCTGTACTGACCCCTTGTTAACACATTGTGCCTCCTCTCGGGGCTCCATTCGAACATGCCCATCTTCCGCAAGAGGCACTGTTTGCTTATAGCATATAACCATTTGGGTGATGGTCATGAGAGGGTGAAGGCTGGCTTGTGCTGCCACATCTCCCTGCAGTTCCACAAGGGGTAGCTGCTCCACCCTGAGGGAGTGCTCAAGATTCTTCCACATTCGAAACCTCTTCAATGCGTCCTTTTGGACATACATGTTGTCTTCCTGAAACGGGTCCGGATGTCTTTCTGATGGCTTCACTTGGGCTATGGGTCTCTTCCAACATGCTCGCCGTTGGCTCCTGTGGACTCCAAAAACATGAGCCCGTCCTGGAACTAAGGTTCTAGGGTGTAGAGTCTGCCTTGGATTCATGGTCTTTATGGAAGATTGGGAGGCCTTGTTGGCACCATTCTGGAGATGCTTGAGGTACTCGTGTCCTTGCTGTGGAGGACTCCAGACATGTCTTTGGTCACGGTTGTGGGTATTCACTTTGAGCTTCCCTTGGGTGGCCCTTTTCCTGTTCAGATGCTCCGTGTTTGGGTGGGAGGGCCTTACACTTGTGCAGGGCTCGGATTTCCTCCCTTGAGGCTTTGCTTGCGGTCTGGTAGTTTCTTGGCCTGTCGTGGCTAAGATGGAGTGAGGGTTCCTTGCCTTTATCTGAGGTCAAGAGGGCTCGTGCTGACACTCACGACCAAACACTACGATTTGAGCCATGAAAAAGATGACACCGACTCGCTTCGCAAATTGCCTTGGTGAGAGACCCAGGTGGCTCCATCGGTTTGGGATGGCTTGGGGTCCTCTTGGCCCACCCATGACTACTCCAGTCAAGTGTAGTGATCAGGCCTGGGTTGATGAGGAGTGGTTGCTATGACCTCAAAGCTTTGTGACATCACAGTTGCTGGCTTCACTGAAGCAGCTGTCCCTCTCCCATGACCTTGGAGTCCTATGGCTTAAGTAGGAAGCCCCGGGAAGGACCGAGCAAGAGCCCTCTGAACCTGATCAAGAACTCAGGTTGTCTTGTGGGTTAATGTCCAACTTCCCTTTTCTGGAGATATAGAGGAAAGAAAATGACATTCAGTATACCTTCCTTTAGGTCAACATATCTCTGGAGATGGCAAGGTGTTCTTTTCTACTACAATTTCTAGATATCTCAAGAAAAGGTGAGGATTTGCAGGTATGAGCAGCTCTCTGTGGGGTTTGTCGTCCTGTGGGTGAGAGCGTAATTATTCAGCATCTTTTTCCTATGGGTCATTGAAAACTAAGGTACAGAAAGTCTCTTTCCGAGGTAAAAGGTGAGAGCATCGCAATATGGTGCTGTCTGTGGCCTCGTCGCCTAGTGTTCTGAAAGACGCGGCTAAGGGATGAGGCCTCTGTCTAACTAGCTTTCCATTACACACCTTTGCAAAGACTTCGAGGAGAGTGACATTCTGCATCAGAACTAACTCTCATTGAAGAGGCCTGTTCCGGACCCGTTTTCATTATTAGGTAACTGTACTTGTTGTGGTAATGGGTATAACATGTGGACCAAGACTCTTTAGTCAGAAGGAAAGGGACGGCCTATACCGAAGGCTTGCAAGGCCCATCGAGCAGACTTTGGAGTAAGCCTTAATGCCCTTGCAAGGACTAGTAGATCAGGAAGTTTGGGTCCATTTATGCACCACAGTATTCCTCTGCCGTCGAGTGAATGAACCCCTGCACCTTGCCTTGACATGAATGTCCCATGCCCTGCTGTTTGGAAATAGAAAAGGCAAGCAGACAAAGGGAAATGTCATATGGCTTCCCACAATATGTGCCTCTGGAGGAATTCCTTGGCCCTAATACAGGAAGGGAATACTGAAGGGCATGATGTCAAAGAAGGAAACCCATCAGGAGTGACTCAGGACTCTGAGAATCAAGCTGAAAGTTACAGAAAAGAGAACTGTTTAATGGGTGGTCAGGAGTTGTGGCATATATTAGGAGGAGCACTAGGACGTCCATGCAACTTAAGCATCCGTGAATACACTGTCAAAAACGGATGATGGATGATAGGCATGCTTTCTTAACAGAACAGCAACAACAACAACATCAATTCAGAGGAAAAAAATGTGGCCCTCTCAAAACCAAAGAAAGTCACAAAGAGAAAAGAAAAGAATTATATTGTTTATTATCTTTCCTTATTTAAATGACATGGGTGGGTTTCCTAAAATGTCCATCTTTGAATTGGGTCTTTATCCTTGTGAATTAGAGTTTACCCGCTTCTTCCATCTCTGGATTTGATGAGATTACATGACAATTCCTTCACTAAATACCTAGAAGCATGGCCCAGGATAATAATCTTTTAGGCCTACCTTTCTCTAGAGATGGCAAAGTTTTCCTATTTCTTCTGAAATTTCTAGAGATATCAGAAACAACAAGGCCTCTTGTATATCCTCCCGTCTTTCTGAGGTATGTCATATTTTGGATGCAGAGTGACATTATACATAATAGCTAATCCATATGGAAGAGAAATGAACAGCACTCCTTGTTACCATTATTTATCTCTACCTACTGTGTTAATGGGTATAACCCTGTTGACCAAGTCTCTTTAATCAAAGGAAAATTAATGGTCTATATCGATGGCCTGCAAGGCTCACTTGAACAGAACTGAGGATTGAGCTGCAATGTCTTTGCAAAGACTAGTGGATAAAGAAGGTGCGGTCCATATTGGCAACAGATTATTCCTCAACCATTAGGGAGGATGAACTCTTGATTCTTGCACTGACATGAGTGCCACAGGACTGTGTTTGTGAAATGAAAAGGGCAAGGAGACAAAGGGAAATATCATATGGCTTCTCTCATATGTGCCCTAGGAGGGATACCATGGCCCTTAGTAGAAAGAAGGAAAAACTGAAGGGGGATAAGGCAGAGAAGGAGACAAACCAGGAGTAACTCAGAACTCTGAGGAATCAAGCTGAGAGTCAAGGAAAAAAAGAGACATGCAGGGAATAAGGGAACTGGCTAATGGGTGTTGAAGAATTCTGGCATATCTTAGGAGGAGTTCTAGGTCATATATGGAACTAAATCATCAGTGAATACTCTGTCAAAAATGGATGATGGATGACAGGGTGGCTTCCTCAACAGTACAAAATAATAAAACAAAAACAAGCTGGCCCTTTCAAATGCAGGTGAAGACAGACAGAGAAAAGGAAAGAATTATATTTTTATTATGTTTAATTATTGAAAAGGAATATAATTTATTTCCTAAAATGTCATTATTTGAATTGGGTCTTTATACTAGTAAATTAGAGTTCATCCACTTCCTCTATTTGTGTAATTGATGAGAAGAAAATTGCATTGCCTTCCTTTAAATGCCTAGAAGAGTTGAATAGGAAATGATTTGCACCTCACCATCTGTGTGTGACAGGGTTTTGATTACTGATTCAAATGCTTTAGTCACTACTACAGAGATGAGATTTTGTAGGCTTCCTGACCTAAACTTTGGAGTGAATATGTGTCTTGGAATTTATCCTTTTCTCTCAGTTCTTTTCATTTGGGTTTCCTTCATTAGTGCTATTCTTCACTTCCTCCCCATCTTTGTGTGTCTTATGTGTGTGTGTGTGTGTGTGTGTGTGTGTGTGTGTGTGTGTGCTGTCTGAGTGTGTTTCAAATAACAATTATAAGTAAATTGTTGGAGATAGAATGTCGGTATTTAATGAATGCAATTCAATTTGACATGCCTTGAAAACTCACATTCCCTTTCATCCTCATTTCCTACAAAGAATGTCATCTTTTGTCCTCTTTGATAAACACATATTCTCTCAAACCTGACCTCAACAAACACCACATTTTCTGTGCCTGGTTAGTGTCATATTGTTTGTCCCTTTTTCCCTTGCTTTTTCATATGTCTCTTGACAGTCATGAGAGAGTAAAATTGTATTTTATTTGTCTTTCTGGGACTGATAGATGGGACGTAGGCTAATGCTCTCCACAATTCTGCCACATGAGGCAAGTGGCAAGAATTCATTCTTGTTTATGGCTCGGTAAGATACTGTGGAACTTTTTCAGGACAGTGAGATGGTAGTAGTGTCTGGGAACTCCAGACTTGTCTTTAGCCAGGAACACAACAGAAAGATTACCACATAAACTTCAACATGGCAGAAATGAACTGGAGCCTAGAAAGCAAATTCCATAGCAAAAGAGAGAATAAGTTGCAAACACTATGGGAGAAGATTGGAGACATGGTTTAGGGGGAAAGTGGGAAGTTGTTAATTCAGAAGGCAGTGAGACAATGCAATGGACAAAGCCACAAGAGATCGGAGCACACTTGGAACCCACAAGGAGTACGTTCTCCAATTCCATTGATTCTGAGCATCAGGGGGACTGAATCGTACTACTTCATGCCAACAAAGGGCCTTGAGGCCTGGAGATTTTAGATCATCAGCCTTGGCATATCAACTCAAAAGAACACTGTATTTCTCTGGCAGAGAACACCAACAAATAGCCAGGTGAAGACAGCCTGGAAACCACGGTTAGAGACAATACCAGGTGACACAGTGGGAAGATGGTGGGCTCTGGCTGTACATTAGTGAGAGGCAGTGTTCTTGGAGATGATTTGATGGGGGCAAAAGAAATTTGAGGCTCTCGCACAGGCAGCATCCAGCCCGAGCTACTGGCCAAAGACAGGACGGTGAGGGCTTTAATTGTCTCTCCTGCAAATACGGAATTATAACCATGGAACACATAGGGTACTGTGTTCCTCAGTCCAACTTGCTTCATTTTAAGAGAACAGATTCTCTCATAGGGGACTAGAAGAAAGCCCTGTCCACAGGCTGTCCCCTGACCACAGAATGCTACAGGCCTTCATTCTGTTGTGTAGGTTGAATTTCTCTTTTCACAGGCGCACCAGATCCCACCAAGCTAAACCTCAGCCTATTCGGCCCAGACACCAAACACACCAAAAGGCTGGCAAAGAGAGCCTCTGAAGATGGCTGGTATCAAGGAGAGGGGGCAGCTATGATACAACAGCAGAGGGCATGCATGCCACACACATACCCGATACTCCCTCATGGGTCAGCCCTTGGGCACTCCATGATCTCTTATTTCTAAAGAAATTACCATCAGGATAAAAAACAGAATTGATTTCTCAAATACTGAGAAAAAGTCAGAGACCTATATCCAAGAAAAATTGGAAGAACCAATTATTGCCAAGGAAGAAGACAAGAAATGATCATAGCCAGGTAATCGGAGTGAAACCTCACATATATCACGCCCAATGGAGGATTGAAACCAGAAAGATATCAGGGAGTCTCAAACCACATAGATTAAATTGATAGAATTAAAATAAAATAAAATAAAATAATATAAAATAAAATAAAATAAAAAATAAAGAGTTCCTGAAGAAAAGATTGGTAGCAGACTGAAGGAAAAGTCCAAGAAGCTGGCAGAAGCAAAGGACCAAATTTTTGACCTGGCAGAAAAGGATTGGTAAATAAGGAAGTACATCCAAAGAAAGAAGGATGAATGAAGAAACATGAAAATGAGCTTAGGAAAGTCATCGACTCCAAGGAATAGAAAGAGGTGCTTATTGTAGGAGAAGTAGCAGTGAGAGAAAAAAAAGAGGGGAAACATGGATTTGAGAATTCAGAGCTAAAAGTGTCCCTCATCTGGGAGCAGAAACAGAGATCCAGATTCAGTGGCAAGGAGGACTCACACCACCATCCACAGAAGCATAGAACCACAAGACATAGTTTCATTCCCCCTGCAAAAGCTATCAATGGAGGAATTCTTTTTACCTAAATATGCGTGGTAGTGTAGTTTGTACATAGCCAAGTCACTTACCTCAAGAGGACAAACTATACCAGCTCTCGAAGCAGGCCAGATAGCTCAAGCACACCAGCCCAAGCCAAAATCCATTTCCCCTGCATTTATGAACAATGACAGAGCAGTGGTTCATGTCTAGAACTAGGACATATTCAGAAGTCAACGATTGTGTCATGGATTGTGTCTATCAGTTCAGAGGCGGCCTTCAGCTCAACTCATGATCCCAGGGTCTTGGCATCGACTCTGGTCTCAAGTTCCCTGCTCAGGGGTAAGTCAGCTTTTCCCTCTCCAGCTCTACACCCTGATTGTGATCTCTCTGTCTCTATGTCAAATATGTTCATGTGCATTGTTTGACAAAAAGACAAAAAGATAACCAGGGTACAAGGATTGACTGTGGCCAGGGGATGTTTTCTTTAATTTGGACCTAGATCTCTATGGAAGGCAGCCAGGTTCAGAGAACCTCCCACCATCCTCAAATGCCAAACCTTTGCTCAGAGCTCCAATGTTCATTCTCCAGTTCCTTGTCTTCATGAATACCCTCACCAACCTGTAGCATTCGCTGTCTGTGTCTCTGTAATTGCCCTTTGTTGAACCACTGTTCATCTTCTGCTGGCTCCATTAGAACACGCCCATCTTCCTCAAGAGGAACTGTTTGCTTATCCCATGAAACCATTTGGGGGAAGTTCATGAGAGGATGAAGGCAGGCTTGTGCTGTCACATCTACATGTACTTCTCCAGAGGGTATCTGCAGGACCCTGTGGGAATAATCCAGGTTCTTTGACGTTTCAATCCTCTTCAATGCATCCTTTTGAAGATACAAGTTGTCTCTCTGAAACGGGCACAGAAGTCTTTCAGATGGCTTCACTTGGGCTATGGGTCTTTTCCAACATGCTCCATGCTTGCTCCTGTGGACTCCAAGTACATGAGTCCATTCTGGACCTAAGATTCTAGGATGTAGAATCTGCCTTTGGTACATCCTCAGTTTTGAAGATTGGAAGTCATTTTGGCTCGAATCTAGAGATGCTACAGGTACTCGTTATAAGGGCCGCTAGGCCAGAGGGAGTCATTTTGTGTTTCTGCAGTAAACCTATATTGAACACATGCAGTAAACTAAATTGACCCTACTCCTCCCAGAGGAGCTTACTCTCAAAGCATAGATACAAGGGTGAATCAGGTCAGGTGAAGACATCCCATTAGAAGGGCACGCATATATCTACTAGGGTAAATTGAGATCCAATTGCCCACCCATGTGTTACCTAGCAATTTTGTTTTTGTGGTGTAGCCGACTTAGCACGACTGTGCAGTTTTTTCTGTATTGTTATCTCATTGACTACCTCTGTATAGCCTGGCTAAACTACCGCTATAAATGTTAATCTGTGAGATTGGGAGGGGTCGCCACTTTGCAAGAGAAGGCCCTGACCGGTCAATATGATTCTCGATGCTTTGTGCAAAATAACGTTTGCTTGACCTTCACTTTGTATCAGTCTCGCTCCTTTGAATAAGACCCTATCTTTGGAGGGCCACCTAAATTCAAATAATGAGAAGTGAGCCAGCATTGGAATTTTTGGAAAAGCCTCTGGAGGTAAGATCATGGGATCCTGCATGGAGCTGCAGGGTATGGCCCACTGGTTGAAGCTGGCAGCAGCCATGCTCCCCAGAGCTGTTGTGGATGCAGAGATGCCCCATCCTCCCCTGGTAGATCATATGGTTCAAGTCCCCCTGTGTGGTCAGGGGGTTCGAGTCCCCCTAGATGGTCAGGGGGCTCAAGTTCCCCTTGGCGGTTATAGAAGGTTCAAATACACCTAGGTGAACTCCAGGGGGTTCGAGTCCCCCTGGACAGTCAGGGGGGTTCGAGGCCCCTAGACATTCAGGGTGTTCAAGTCCCCCTTGGCGGTTTGGGGTTTCGAGTCCTCCTAGGCGATCAGGGGATAAAGAAAGCCCCCACAGTGGCAGGTTATTGGTAATAATCGTTGGGCCTACGGTTGTCTTTGCCTGGTCCTTTTGTTTTCTGTTGTATTGTTTGTTATGATTGAAGGAATGGGGCAAGCAGAGAGTAAAGGGACTCTGACTTTCATCTCTCTGTTCTTCATAATAGATGTGAGGCTTCTCACTCACTCATTTCGTGTGTTAAGGGCTATGACTGTAGCCAACTGGGGATAGTCTAAGAGTGAGTTAAGGTGCCCCATGTAGATGCTCATTGGAGCTGAGCGTAGACTATGAGTGCCTAAAGGACAAATTTTGGTAAGCAGACCTGGCACTGTGGGATGAACCGACCATGAGCTAAAGACTCTAAAATATATTCCCAAGCAGCTGCCAAAACCCCCTTAGTTTGGGAAATTCTTTGCCTTCTCTGGCCTGATATGGACTGCCTGGCCCCTCCCCCTTGTTGGAGGGAGAGCATGGCATCTGAAATGGAGATAGTTATTTGTTTGTCTCAAGGATTTAATGGGTAATTGTTACAGTGGCTTCCAAAGGCTTTGGTAACCTGAAACTGTGAAGGGTTGCTTGAATGACAAATGGAATTAAATTCGTTGGACATGTAGGTCGTAACCAAATGAGATATAATGCTAGACCATTAGGTCAATATCTCATCTTGACCACCACACACGCTATGGCGGACCTTTGTAGACTCCAACTGACTGATGGATGGTGAACACCCGAGTGAAAGGGTATCATGCCCTCCTCCTCAACAAACCAAGACTGATCTCACAGCCACCAGTGGTGCTAAATCCAGCCACACTGCTCCCAGAGGAGATGGCTGACCATCCACACAACTGTGGGGAGGTCCTAAACCAAGTCACAGGAATTAGACTGGATCTCAGAGAAATGCCCTTCCCAGATGCAGAGATGATTCTGTTCATGGAAAGAGATATGTGAGGTATGTGAGGGCTGTGGTAGTTTATCCTGAGCTGGAATTCTGGGCAGCACCCTGCCACATGGAACTTCGGCACAACAAGCAGAACTGATTGAAATCACTAGGCACTGCAGAAGGCTAAAGGTAAAACCACCAACATCAATACAGACCACAGGTATGTCTTTGCTACTCTCCATATACATGGAGCTACTTACAAAGGAAGAAGCCTATTAACAGCAGAAGGAAAAGGAATTAAAAGAGAAGAGAAATATTGGGACCCAAAAGAGGTGGCTCTTATGCATTTCTTGTGACACCAAAAGGGGACTGATCTTATTTCAAAAGGTAACCAATTCTCAGATCGATATTTAAAGCAAGCAGCCTGAGAAACAATGCAAGAGCTGGTTACACACCTGGATCTATCCCTACCAGATAAACTGGAGTATTCAGAGGAAGTATTAAAGTATTTACAAAAATGGCTAAATTATATTATAAAGGGGACTGGGCTAAGACTAAAAGAGGAAATTTAATCCTTCCTTGAAGACTATGTAAGAAGTTAGGAGACCAGATACATTAGGGTACTCACCTGGGGTCACGCAAACTCAAGGAACTTAAAGGCAAGCATTTCTAGGCTTCTAAATTATGGCATATGGTTCAGGATATAGTTGATAGATGTGCTCAGTGCCAGGCAGTTAATGTGGGAGAAACTAGAATTAGAAGAGGGAAAAGAGAAAGAGGTAGGGTACCAGGAATTTATTGGAAAATAGATATTACAGAAATAAAACCCGGAAAATATGGGGACAAGTATATGTTAGTTTTTGTAGATACCATTTCAGGCCAGGATGAGGCTTTTTCCAAGAAACATGAGACGGCAGGAGTGGTAGCCATAAAGCTACAAGAAAAATAAATCCTAGGTCTGGGCTGCCTCTCACGATTGGGTCAGACAATGGCCTTGCATTTTGAGTTCAGTCTCACAGAAATTGGCCAAGGCCATGGGCACAAATTGGAAACTACATTGTGCCTATCAGACCCAGAGTTCTGGGCATGTAGTGAGAATGAACCAGACTCTTAAAGAGATTTTGACAAAACTAACCCTGGAGATGGGCAGTGTATGGGTGGATCTCCTTCCTTTCACTTTGCTCAGCGAAAGATGTACACACTATTTAAACAGGGTGACCCCATTTGAAATGTTTGGGAGAACCCCTGCTCCTGCTCTGTCCTCGGCTACAAAAGGTTGCCCTAGCAGAAATGACTGATCAGTCTGTACTCCAGTCACTGCAGGCATTACAGTCTGTATTAAAAAAAATGCAGGGATCCAGACGGCCCACACTGGTATGGAGACGGAGGTGGAACCACATCCTTTCCAACCCAATCACTTGGTTTGGATATGACATTATCAAGTGGGGAGCTTGGAGCCTCACTGGATGGGACCTTTTACTGTTACCCTGACCACACCACAGCAGTAAAAGTAGAATGCATCAGGGCCTGGATTCAAACATGTCACATCAAACGAGCCAAGGATGAAGATGACCCCCAAATTTGGAAGCCACAGCCAAAGATTCCACTCACCGTGGACTAAATCTAAGACTGAAAAGACTATGAGTTTGTTGTTGCTCCTATTTTTACCTGTTTATGTAAAGAATAGGTATCTAATTAGATAAAGGAAATAAGAAAAAAAATGAAAAGGGTTCTATGAAGCGTTAAATGAGTAACTCGTCAGCTGACTGTACACTAGTGTCATTTACACTAGTGTAAATATACAGCCAACTGTACACTAGTGTCATGTACAAAAGAAAATGAGAGCGATAAAAATGTTAGAATTACATGCTCAATAAACCCTTTATAACCCGGGAATGTAGAGCTGGATGAAAAGTCAAGGATTGGACTAATCTCCAAAGTATAGGGAGGAATGTAAGAGCCTGCAGTATACATAGATTGGCCTCATGCAGTAAATTTAGATTGATACTGCCCCTCCCAAAGGTATTTAATCTCAAAGCCTAGATATAAGCACAGTTCAGACCAGATGAAGATATCCACTCAGTGGGGAGCTTATATCTACTAGGTAAATTGAGATTCAATTGTCCATCCGTGTGTTACTAGCAGTTTTTTTTTTTTATGTCTGGCAGACGTAGCACCACTGTGCAGTTTTCTCTGTGTATTGCAATCTCAAGGCCACCTGTGTATAGCCCAGCTAAACTACATCTATACATGTTAATCTGTGATGCTGGAGGGGGTCGAATTTGGAAGAGAAGGCCCTGACCAATCAGTATGATTCTCGATATTTGGAATGAAATTAAGCTTTGCTTGACCTTCGCTTTGTATCAGTCTTGCTCCTTTGATAAAAACCCTAACACTTGTGTCTGCACTGTTGAAGACTGATTGGGGTATTCCCTTTGAGCTTTCCTTGGGTGGCCCTTTTCCTGTTCAGAAGATTGGTGATTGGGTGGGAGGGCCTAACCTTTGTGCAGGGCTCAGATTCCCTCCCCTGAGGTTTGCTTGAACCTGATTGTTACTTGATCTTTCCTGGCTAAGATGGGATGGTGGATTCTTGCCTTTCTCCGGAATACAGAGGGATGGTGCTGACAGTCAGGACCAAACACTACGAATCAGGCCATGGAGAAGGTGATACCGACTCACTTCACAAATTACCATGGTGAGAGACCCAGGCGGCTCTCAAAACCCAGCGGTTTGGGGCGGCTAGGGGTCCTATTGGCACACCCATGAATACTCCAACCACGTGTAGTGATCAAGCATGGGTTTATGAGGATTGGTTGCTATGACCTCAAAGCTTTGTGACATCACAGATGCTGGCTTCACTGAAGCAGCTGTCCCTCTCCCATGATCTTGGTATCCTATGGCTTTAGGTAGGAAGCCCCAGGAAGGACAGAACAAGAGCCCTCTGAGCCCGATCAGGAACTCAGGTTGTCTTGTGGGTTGATGTCCCACTTCTCCTTTCTAGATAAATAGGAAAAAAATGATGTTCATTATACCTTCCTTTAGGCCAACATTTCTCCAGAGACAGCAAGGTGTCCTATTTCCACTACAATTTCTAGATCTCAAGAAACAGTGAGGCATCTTGGGTACCAACAGCTCTCCATGGGGTTTGTCATCCTGTGGGTGAGCAAGTCCATTGTCAGTGTCTTTTCCCAACGGGTCAGTGATGACTAACGGAGAGAAAGTCCCTTTTTGAGGAAAAAGGTAATGGCATGGATATATGGTGCTGCCTTTGTCCTCATCTCCTAGTGTTCTGAAACACAAGGTTAAGGGATTAGTGCTCTGTCTACTTGGTTTTCCCTTAAATATTCAAAGTCTTCGAGGAAAGTGACATTCTGAATTAGAGCTAACTCTTCAGGAAAAGGCCTGGACCACACCTGTTGTCATCATTAGTTAACTGTACTTGTAGTGGAATGAGTATAGACATGTTGACCAAGTCTCTTTAGTCAAAAGGAAAGGGATGGCCTATATCAATGGCTTGCAAAGCCCACTTGAGCAGAACTGTGGACTGAGCCTCAAGGTCCTTGCAGACTAGTGATGAAGAAGGTGTGGTCCATCTTGGTAACAGTATTCCTCAGCCATTGGGGAGGATGAACCCCTTGGACCTTACATTGACATGAACGTCCCATATCTGGGTGATGGGAAATGAAAAGACAGGCAGACCGTGGAAATATCATATAGCTTTCCACAATATGTTCCTCAGGAGGAATACCTTGGCCATTAGTAAAGGAAAAGAATACTGAATGGGAAGAATGCAGAGAAGGAGACCCACCAAGAGTGACTCAGGACTCAGAACCAAGCTGAGGGTTACAGAGAAGAGACTCATGCAGGGAATAAGGGAATAAGTGCCCAGGATAGGTTTTGCTTCTCTTCCATGAATTACGACTGGATTTGGACTCGAGCTCATGACCTGCAATAGACAAAGTAAGGTCTACACCTGGGAAGAACATATCTTACTGTCCTCAGAGACACAATCTTACTCATGGATCCCCAAAGATCAGGTGGTCTTGAGAGCTCATGTGGATGTCTGTAATTCCTTACCACCATTCCATCCGAATGATCTGTGCTGTGCTTAACTTGGATATCATAGTCCCTAACAATATTGGATTAAAGTCCCCATCTCCCTTCCTCTCTGTTCATATGCTTCCAAAGTTTAGATACAGCTATGTTATGGTATATATGTTGGCAGTTTTTCCAGGTTTCTGATATTTTGATGCTCCATCATGACAAAACACCTTCCGTTCTCTTTTGTCTCTCAAAGGCATAAAATCACTCTAGATGACTTAGGCACAATCACTTTGGTTCTCTTCTCCTTGGCAAGAGCATAACCTACGTTTCCAAATTTTGTCACTTTCAAGCTATGTGTTCTTGATAGTCAAAGGAAATCTCCTATGGGCAACTGAGTTTCGAGCTTGTTAAATATTTGTTGTTTTCTGATGGTTCTTTTCTCGTTTTTTGTGTTTTTTTTGGATTATTTCACTTTATTTTATTTCATTTCATTTTATTTTATTTAATTAATTTATTTATTTTTTTTAAATTTCAACCACACCGACAAAATGTTTGTATTGACGGGAGACTTTCGTCCTGAATGCTGAAAGATTTATTTTAGGTAAGAATTTCACTTTCTCATTTCGGTTGATTTCTGACTTGAATTCTCTGTGCCTTTCCCTTTTATGGTATTTTCTCTGAGGATGCTTCATTAGTGCGATTTCTCACTTCCTCCCCCTCTTTCGCGTGTCTTCTCTGTGTGTGTGTTCGTGTGTGTGTGCATGTGCATGTCTTAATGTGTGCGTGGTCTGTGTGTGTTTCACACAAAACTTATAATTCAATTTCAAGAGGTAGGAATTGGGTCTCTTAAGGTTAGCAATTCAATTTGACATGCCTTGTCAACTCACATTCCAGCCATTTCAAGAACATCTTCTGCAAGGAATGTCATCATTTGTCCTCTTCCATAAACACATATTCTCACAAAACTGCCTTCAAAAAAAACACCACATTTTGTGTGCCTCATTAGAATCGTATTGTTTGTCCCTATACCCCTTGATTTTTCGTATGTTTCTTGACTGTCTTCAGGGAGTGAAATCGTCTGTTTGTTTTCTTTCTGAGAATGAAGATATGACAGAGCCCAAAGCTCTCTGGAAGCCTGTCACATGAGACATATGGAAGATTTAATTCTTGCTTAAGTCTCAGTAAGAATTTGCGGTGACATGGAGGACAGTGAAATGGTAGTAGTGTCTAATAACCTCGTGATTGTCTTCAGCCATGAAGGCAAAAGGAAGATGACAACATTAACGGAAGCGGGGTGGAAATTGACCTGAAGCCTACACAGTAAACTCCACAGAGTAAGAGAACGGAGGTCACAGAAACTATGGGAGAAGTTTGGAGACATGGCTCATGGGAGATTTGGGTGGTTCGTCCTTCAGAGGGCAGTGATCCCATGCAAAGGACAAAGGCACAGGAGAACAGGGCACACTGGGAACCCACAAGGAACCTGTTTCCCAGTGCAATTGGTTGTGACGAACAGAGAGTCTGAGTTCTTGACAACACAATTCTTGAGGGCTGGTGTTTTCAGATCAGCAGGCTTGGCAGAAATCGACTCAAAAGAACACCGTGTTTTTCTTGCAGGGGACACCAACAAGCAACCAGGTGCAGACAGCCTGGAGACCATGATCAGAAACAATACCAGAAGATGTATTTGGAGGAGAGTGGTTCCTGGCAGTGCATCCGTGAGAGGCAGTGTTTACTGGAATGATTCAATGGGTCTATAAGAAATGTTCGGCTCTCAAACAGTAGCAACAAACCGAGCTACTGGCCAAGACAGGATGGTGATACATTTGCTGACTACCCTCCCGACATGAAAACCCAACCATGGAACACTTGGAGGACTGCCTTCCTCAGTCCAAGATGCTTAGTCCAAGGAGAACACATTCTCCCATAGGGGACAAGAAGATAAACTGATAAAGATAAACGAACCTAAAGAGCTCCTGAGGGGAAGATTGGTAGGAGACTGAAGGGAAAGTCTGGGAACATGGCAGAATTAGACGATCCAATCAGTGACCTGGAAGAACTAGTCTAGAAACAAAGAAGCAAATTCTAAAAGAGAAGGAAGAATGACTGACATGACAATGAGCTTAGGGAATCATCATCTCCAGGAATTGAGAGAGGTGCCTCTTGTAGGAGAAGTAAGAGTGAGTGAAAGAAAGGGGGCTGAACATGGATTTGAGAAATAGGGGCTGAAAATGACCCTTATCTGGTAGCACAAACAGAGTTCCACAATCAGAGGCACAGAGGACTCCCATCACCTTCCACAGAAGCAGAGCACCAAAAGACATAGTGTCATTTCCCCCTGGAAAATCTAGGCATGGAGGAATTCACTTTAGCAAATAGATATGGGAGAATAATGTGTCCATAGCCCAGTCACTGACTTCAAGAGGAAATGCTATACCAGCTCTTGAAGAAAGCCAGATAGCTCAAGCAACACCAGCCCAGGCAAAAACCCTTATTCCCTGCATTTCTGAACAATGACTGTGCAGCGGTTCTTGTCTAGAACCACGAGGTTCTCAGAAGTCAATGGTTGGGTCCCAGGATATGTCAATCAGTTCAGAATCAGCCTTCAGATCAACTCATGGTTCCAGGGTCTTGGCAATGACTGTGGTCTCAGGTTCTCTGCTCAGGGGAAAGTAAGATTGTCTCTCGCCAGCTCTACCCCCTGATTGTGAACTCTCGGTCTCTCTGTCTAATAAGTGCAAGCACATCATTTAACAAGATAACAAAAACAAAACCAGGTACAATTATTGACTGGGGGCAGAGGATGATTTATTGAATTTGGACCAAGGTTCCTATGGAGGGCAGCTAGGTACAGAGAACCTCCCACCATCCTAAAATACCAGTCCTTCGCTCGGAGCTCCAATGTTCATTCTCCTGTTCTTTGTCTTCCTGGATCTCCTCACCAACCTGAAGCATCCGCTGTGTGTCACGCTGTACTGACCTCTTGTTGACACATGTTCATTCTCTTCTGGCTCCATTATAACATATCCATCTTCTAAACAGGCACTGTTTGCTTATCACATGACATTATTTGGCTGAGGGTCATGAGAGGTAGAAGGCAGGCTTGTGCTGCCACATATCCATGCAGTTCAACAGGGGTAGCTGCACCACTCTGAGGGAGTGCTCAAGGTTCTTCCACATTCAAATACTCTTCAATGCGTCCTTTTGGACATATAAGTTGTCTTCCTGAATTGGGCACGGAAGTCTTTCAGATGGCTTCACTTGGGCTATGGGTCTCTTCCAACATGCTCTCCCCTTGCTCCTGTGGACTCCAAGTACATGAGTCCTTTCTGGACCTAAGGTTAAGGGTGTAGAGTCTTCCTTGATGCATGGTCATTTTTGAAGATTGGGAGGCCTTGTTGGCAGCATTTCTGGAGAGGCTCGAGGTACTCGTGTCCTCGCTGTGGAAAATTCCAGACATGTGGTTGGCACAGTTGTGGGGGTTCATTTTGAGGTCTCCTTGGGTGGCCATTTTCCTGTTCAGAAGCAACGTGAGAGGGTCGGAGGCCCTGACCTGTGTGCCGGGCTCAGGTTTCCTCCCCTGAGGCTTTGCTTGAAACCTGATTTTTTCTTGGCCTGTCGTGGTTAAGGTGGCATGGTGGATGCTTGTCTTTCTCTGGAATCCAGAGGGCTGGTGCTGATAATCACGAACAAACACTATGAATTGGGCCACGTAGAAGGTGACATCGACTCGCTTCGCAAACTGCCTTGGTGAGAGACCCAGACAGCTCTAGCGGTTTGAAACGGCCTGGGGTGGTCTTGGCCCACCCACGACTATTCTAGCTAATTGTAGTGATCAGGGGTGATGTAATGAGGAGTGGTTGCTATGAACTCAAAGCATTGTGACATCACAAATGCTGCCTTCACTGAAGCAGCTGTCCCTCTCCCATGGCCTTGTTGTCCTAAGGCTTTTGGTAGGAACCCCCCAAAGGACAGAACAAGAGCCCTCTGAGTCTGATCAAGATCTCAGGTTGTCTTGTGGGTTAGTGTCCCACTTACCCTTTCTGGAAAAAGGGGAAAGAAAATGATGTTCACTGTACCTTCCTTTTGGCCAACATTTTCACAGAGATGGCAAGATGTCGTATTTCCACTACAATTTCTAGCGATCTCAAGAAACGGTGAGGCCTCATGGGTATCAACAACTCTCCATGGGGTTGGTAATTTTGTGTGTGAGAGCGTCCTTTCTCAGCGTCTTTTGCCTATGGCTCTGTGATGACTAAGGGACGGAAAGTCCCCTTTCGAGGAAAATGGTGAGGGCATAGATATATGGTGCTGTCTGTGGTCTTATCTCTTAGTTTTCTGAAATACACGACTAATGGTTTAAGGCTCTGTCTACCTGTCTTTCCCTTTCACACTTTTGCAAAGTCTTAGAGGAGAGTGTCATTCTGCATCAGGGCTAAACCTAAGGAAGAGGCCAGGACCGCACCCGTTGTCATCATTAGTTGTCCTTGTTGCGGTAACGGGTATAATCATGTTGACCATGTCTCATTAGTCAGAAGGATAGGTCCGGCTAATATCGATGACTTGCATGCCCCATTCGAGCCGACCTTTGCAGTGAGCCGCAACGCCCTTGCAAGGACTAGTGGATAAGGAAGGCTTGGTCCATTTTGGCTAGACAGTATTCCTCGGCCATCGAAGAGAATGAATGTCCTGGACCTTGCCTTGACATGAATGTCCCATGCCTGGCTGATGTGAAATGAAAAGGCAAGCAGAAAAAGGGAAATATCATATGGCTTCCCACAATATGTGCCTCATAAGGAATACCTTGGCGCTTTGTCCTGTTCAATAAACACGTATTCTCATAAACCTGCCTTCACACAATCACCACGATTGGGTGCATTATTAGTGTCCTATTGTTTGTCCCTATACTGCTTGCTTTTTCATATGTTTCTTGACTGTCATGAGGGAGTGATATCATCTGTTTGTTGTCTTTCTGAGAACGATAGATGTGACGAAGCCCAATGCTCTCTGCAAGACTGCCACATGAGGCAAGTGGAAGAATTCATTCTTTCTTATGTCTCAGTAAGAATTTGTGGTGACATGGAGAACAGTGAGATGGTAGTAGTGTCTAATAACCTCGTGCCTGTCTTCAGCCAAGAAGGCAACCCGGAAGATGACCACAACAACTACATCGGAGTGGAAATGGATGGGAAGCCTACAAGGTAAACTCGACAAAGAATAAAGGTAGTCACAGAGACTAAGGGAAAAGGTTGGAGACATGGCTACAGGAGATTTCGTTGGTTCATGAATCAGATGGCAGCGATCCCTTGCAAAGGACAAAGGCACAGGAGAACAGGGCACGCTGGTAAACCAGAAGGCACCTGTTTCCCAGTGCCATTGGCTGTGACGAGAAGAGGGTCTGAAGCGCACGAGTTCTTGACAACACAAGTCTTGTGTGCTGGAGTTTTCAGATCAGCAGGCTTGGCAGATATAAACTCGAAAGAACTCCATGTTTTTCCTGCATAGGTCACCAACAAGCAACCATGTGCAGACAACCTGGAGACCATGATCAGCGACAATACCAGGACACGCAGTGGGAAGATGGTGGGTCCTGGCAGTGCATCCATGAGAGGCAGTGTTCGTGGAGTTGTCTCAATGGGGGCATAAGAAATATTGGGCTCCCACATGAAGAGCATCAAGACCAACCTACTGGCCAATATAGGATGGTGAGGAGCATCCTCACCTCATACTGAGCACCAAAAGACTGCCTACTCTGCCCACACGAAATCCCAACCGTGGAACACTTGAGGGACAGCCTTCCTCACTCCAAGTTGTTTAGTCCAAGTAGAACAGACTCTCCCATTGGGGATGAGAAGAATGCCTTGACCACATGATCTCTTCTGAACACAGCATTCTGTATGCCTATGTTCTGATGAGTTTGTGGAATGTCTCCTTTAACAGGCACACCAGAGCCCACCAAGGTAAACCTCAGCATATTCAGCCCAGGCCCCAAACACACCAAATGGCAGGCAAGGAGAGCCACTGCAGATGGCTGATCTCAAGTACAGCGTCAGCCACAACACAAACATCAGATGGCATGTATGCCACACACTCACACACACACACACACTCGCACGCACACACACTAGACAAACTTTAAGGGCCCACTCTTTGTCACTCAATGATGTCCATTACCTAAATAAATTACCCACAGGATAGAAAACAGAATAAGTATTTAAAATAAAGAGAGGAAACAGAGATCTAGATCTAATACAAGATGGAAGAATCAATATATGCCAAGGAAAAAGAACAAGAAAGGATCATGGCTAGGCAATCAGAGTGAAGCTTCTACATATAACACGCCCGATGGGGTTTGAAAGCAGCGGCCTAGATCCTCCCTATATATCAGAAATCATAGAAGATATCAGAGAGTCTTGAACCACAGAGATAAAACTGATAAAGATAAAAGAACCTAAAGAGCTCCTGAAGAGAAGATTGGTAGGAGACTGGATCAAAGACTGGCAACATGGCAGAAGTAGAGGATCCAACTAGTGACCTGGAAGCACAAGCCTAGAAAATAAGGAAGCAAATTCTAAGAGAGAAGGAAGAATGATGGAACATAACAATGAGCTTAGGGAATCATCATCCAAAAAGAAAGGAAATAGGTGCCTTTTGTACGATAAGTAAGAGTGAGAGAAAGAAAAGAAGGCTGAACATGGATTTGAGAACCGGAGCTGTCAATGACCCTCATCTGGGAGCTGAAACAGAGGTCCAGAATCAGAGGCACAGAGGACTCCCATCACCTTCCACAGAAGCAGAGCACCAAAAGACATAGTGTCCTTCCCCCTGGAAAATCTAGGCATGGAGGTATTCTCTTTAGGCAAATAGGCATCGGAGAAGAGTTTGTCCATAGCCCAGTCACTGACTTCAAGAGGAAAAGCTATACCAGCTCTCAAAGCAGGCTGGATAGCTCAAGCAACAGCTGCCAAGCCAAAATCCTTATCCCCTGCATTTCTGAACAATGAGAGAGCAGCGGTTCTTGTCTAGAACCAGGAGGTATTCAGAAGTCAAAGTTTGGGTCCCTTGTTGTGTCCATCAGTTCAGAGGCGGCCTTCAGATCAACTCATGATTCCAGGGTCTTGGCTATGTCTCTGGTCTCAGGTTCTGTGCTCAGGGACAAGTAAGCTTCTCCCTCTCCAGCTCCAACCCCTGATTGCGATCTCTCTGTCTATCTGTCCAATACGTGCATGTGCATCATTTGACAAGATAACAAAAACAATTCCAGGGTACATAATTGATTGGTGCCAGAGGATGTTTTCTTGAATTTGGACCTAGGATCCTGTGGAGGGTAGCCAGGTACAGAGAACCTCTCACCATCCTAAAATGCCCAACCTTCACTTCGAGCTCCCTCATTTATTTACTGTTCTTTGTCTCTCTGGATTTCCTCACCAACCTGAAGCATCTGCTGTCTGTCGCTCTGTACTGACCCCTTGATGACAATTGTGCATCTTCTCGGGGCTCCATTAGAACATGCCCATCTTCCACAAGAGGCACTGTTTGCTTATCTCATGAAACAATTTTGGGGATGATCATGAGAGGGTGAAGGAAGGTTTGTGCTGCCACATTTCCATGTAGTTCCTCAGAGGGTAGCTATTCTAACCTGAGAGAGTGCTCAAGGTTCTTCCACATTTGAATCCTCTTCAATGCGTCCTTTTGGACTTAAAAGTTGTCTTCCTGAAATGGTTAGGAAGTCTTTCATATGGCTTCACTTGGGCTTTGGGTCTCTTCCAACATGCTGTCCGTTTGCTCTTGTGGACTCCAAGTACATGAGTCCATCCTGGACCTAAGGTAAAGGGTGTAAATTCTGCCTTGATGCATGGTCATTTTGAATATTGGGAGGCCTTGTTGGCACTATTTTTGGAGACACTCGAGGTACTCGTGTGATCGCTGTGGAAGACTCCAGACATGTCTTTGTCACGGTTGCTGGGGTTCATTTTGATCTCTCCTTGGGTGGCCATTTTCCTGTTCAGAAGCACCGTGATAGGGTGGGAGGGCCTGACCCTTGTGATGAGCTCAGATTTCCTCCCCCGAGGCTTTGCGTGAGGCCTCATTGTTTCTTGGCCTGTCGTGGTTAAGATGGAATGGTGGGTGCTTGCCTTTCTCTGGAGTCCAGAACTGGAGCTGACAGTCACGACCAAACACTACGAACTGGGCTATGGAGAAGGTGACACCAATTCTCTTTGCAAACCACCTTGATTTGAGACCCAAGCAGCTCCAGCAGTTTGGGATGGATTGGTGTCCTCTTGCCCCACCCATGACTACTCCAGCCAAGTGTAGTGATCAGGCGTGGGTTCATAAGGAGTGGTTGCTATGACCTCAAAGCTTTGTGACTCAGATGCTGGCTTCACTGAAGCAGCTGTCCCTCTCCAATGACCTTGGTGTCCTATGGCATTAGGTAGGAATCCCCGGGAAGGAAAGAACAAGAGCCCTCTGAGTCTGATGAAATACTCAGGTTGTCTTGGGGGTTAATGTCACACTTCCCCTTTCTAGACTAAGAAGAAAGAAAATGACGTTCAGTATACCTTCCTTTAAGCCAATATTTCCCCAGATACGGAAGGTGTCCTATTTCCATGAAAATTTCTAGAGAGCTCAAGACACAGGAGACCTCGTGTGTATCAACAGCTCTCCATGGGTTTTGTCATCCTGTGGGTGAGAGCGTCTTTGTCAGAGTCTTTTGTCTATGGGTCAGTGATGAGAAAGGATGGAAAGTCCCTTTTCGAGGAAAAGGTGAGGGCTTCGATATATGGTGCTGTCTGTGGCCTCATCTCCTAGTGTTCTGAAATGCACGGACAGGGAATAGGGCTCTGTCTCCCTGGTTTTTCCTTAATGTCCTTTGCAAAGTCGTCGAGGAGCCTTACCTTTGGCATCACAGCTAACTCTTAAGGGAGAGGCCTGGACTGCATCCGTTGTCATCATTAATTAACTATACTTGTTGTAGTACCGGGTATAGACACGCAGACCAAGTCTCTTTAGTCAGAATGAAATGGACAGCCTATACCAACCACTTGCAAGGTACATTCGAGCAGACCTTTGGAGTGAGCCGCAATGCCCTTACAAGGATTAGTGGATAAGGAAGGATCGGTCCATTTTAGCAACACAGTATTCCTCAGCCGTCGAAGAAAATGAACCCCTGGACCTTGCCTTGACATGAATGTCCCATGCCCTGCTGATGGGAAATGGAAAAGGCAAGCAGACAAAGGGAAATGTCCTATGGCTTCCCACAATATGTGCCTCGGGAGGAATACCTTGGCCCTTAGTAAAGGAAGGGAAAACTGAAGGGCAAAAAGTCAGAGAAGGAGACCCACCAGGAGTGACTCAGGACTCTGAGAACTAAGCTGAGGGTTACAGAAATGAGAATTGTTAAAGGGGTGTTCAGGAGTTGTGGCAAATATTAGGAGGAGCACTGGGACGTACATGCAACTAAAGCATCCGTGAATATCTGCAAAACGGTGGATGGATGATAGGCGGGCTTTCTCAACAGAACAGCAACAACAACAACAACAAAAATTCAGAGGAAAGCAATCTGGCCCTTTCAAAACCAAAGGAAGTCACAGGGAGAAAAGGAAAGCATTATATTGTTTATTATCTTTCCTTATTGAAATGACATGGGATTGCTTTACTAAAATGTCCTTCTCTGAATTGTGTCTTTATCCTTGTGACTTATAGTCTACCCGCCTCTTCCATCTCTGGAATCAATGAGAGGACATGGCAATGCCTTCGCTCAATACCTAGAGGAGTGGCACAGGAAAATGACTTGGACATGGCCTTCTGTGTGTTGGCAGGTGTTGCATTACTGATTCAAACGCTTCAGTCACTACTAGAGAGCTGAGATTTTGTAGCTTTCCTGACCTAATATTGGGAGTTGCTATGTGTCTGATAATGTATCCTCTCCTCTCTGGTCTTGGATTTGCTAGCATAAATGTGTGGATATGTCTCTTAGGTTATTCTTTTTTCCTTTCTACCAGTTCTCAGGTTGTTTTATATTTCAGCTGTGTTCTTGTCTCCCTGTTTTATCCCAGTAATGGCTTCTGCAGTTTGTTCATGATTAAGACACTGAATTGTGAGATCTCCTGACTTTCTTTCCTATTGGTTTGTTTGTATTTCCTTTATTTCGATAACTAATGTATGATTTCATTTTTTCTGTTAACTTTGGAATTTGGTTCTTCTTCTTTTTTTTTCCTTCAGCATCGATGAAAGTTGCTTTACTTTTTTGTGTGTGTGTGTGTGTTTTTAAATTTTGGAAATGCACGCATTAACCTTATATGATTTCCCAATAAAATGTTTTGGCATCACCCCATAAGTTTCTTGACATTCCTTTGTTCATGGCTCTTTCTACTTTTCCTTTGGATTTTCTTTCTTGCATTCATTGCTAGTTCGTGACGTGTTGTGTTTTCCAACTTTTAGTGTCTGGCTGTATGTCCAATATGAAAGTGATATCTTCCCGTTATCAAACCTTCATGATCATAAGTACACAGGATAGGTTTTGACTTCTCTTCCATGAATTACCCCTGGATTTGGACTCCAGCTCATGATCTGTGATATATAAAGTTTGGTCTGCCTTTGGGAAGAACATATCTTATGCTCCTCAGATACGCAATCTTACTCATGGATCCCAAAGCTCAGGAGGTCTAGAGAGCCAGTGTGGACGTCTGTTATTCCTTAAAACCTTTCCATCCAGATGATCTGTGCTGTGCTTAATGTGGATATCCTAGTCCCCAACAATATTGGATTAAAGTCCCCATCTCCCTTCCTCTCTGTTCATATGCCACCAATGTTTAGATAAAGCCATGTTCTGGTATATACATTGGCAGTTCTTCCAGGTTTCTGATGTTTTGATGCTCCATCATGACAAAACACCTTCCGTTCTCTTTTGTCTCTCAAAGGCATAAAATCACTCGAGATGACTTAGGCGCATTACTTTGGCTCTCTTCTCCTTGGCAAGAGCAGAACCTACGTTTCCAAATTTCTTCACTTTCAAGCTATGTGTGTCTTCATACTCAAAGGAAATCCCCTTGGGCAACAGAGGTCGAGCTTGTTTAATATTTGTTGTTTACTGATGGATCTTTTCTCTTTTTTTTTTTTGGTATGTTTTATTTTATTTTATTTTTTATTTTTTTGTAATTTCAACCACACCTACAAAATGTTTGTATTGACGGGAGACTTTCGTCCTGAATGCTGAATGAATTATTGTTAGGTAAGATGTTCACTTTCTCATTTCGGTTGACTTCTGACTTGAATTCTGTGCCTTTCCCTTTTATGGTGTTTTCTTTGGGGATGCTTCATTAGTGCGATTTCTCACTTCTTCCCCCTCTTTCGCATGTCTTCTCTGTGTGTGTGTTCGTGTGTGTGTGTGCATGTGCATGTCTTAATGTGTGCGTGGTCTGTGTGTGTTTCACACAAAACTTATAATTCAATTTCAAGAGGTAGGAATTGGGTCTCTTAAGCTTAGCAATTCAATTTGACATGCCTTGACATCGCACATTCCATCCTTTTCAAGAACATAATCTGCAAGGAATGTCATCATTTGTACTCTTCCATAAACACATTCTCACAAAACTGCCTTCAAACAAACAACACATTTTGTGTGCCTCATTAGAATCGTATTGTTTGTCCCTATACCCCTTGATTTTTCGTATGTTTCTTGACTATCTTCAGGGAGTGAATTCGTCTGTTTGTTTTCTTTCTGAGAATGATAGATATGACAGAGCCCAAAGCTCTCTGCAAGCCTGTCACATGAGACATGTGGAAGAATTCATTCTTGATTACGTCTTAGTAAGAATTTGCGGTGACATGGAGGACAGTGAGATGGTAGTAGTGTCTAATAACCTCGTGCTTGTCTTCAGCTATGAAGGCAAATGAAAGATGACAACAATAACGCAAGCAGAGTGGATATTGTCCTGAAGCCTACACAGTAAACTCCACAGAGTAAGAGATTGGGGGTCACAGAAACTATGGGAGAAGTTTGAAGACATGGCTCATGGGAGATTTGGGTGGTTCATGCATCAGAGGGCAGTGATCCCATGAAAAGGACAAAGGCACAGGAGAACAGGGCACACTGGAAACCCAAAAGGAAACTGTTTCCCAGTTCAATTGGCTGTGACGACAAAGGGTCTGCGTTCTTGACAACACAATTCTTGAGGGCTGGAGTTTTCAAATCAGCAGGTTTGGCAGAAATCGACTCGAAAGAACACCGTGTTTTTCTTGCAGGAAACACCAACAAGCAACCAGGTGCAGACAGCCTGGAGACCATGATCAGAAACAATACCAGGAGATGTAGTTGGAGGAGAGTGGGTCCTGGCAGTGCATCCGTGAGAGGCAGTGTTTGTGGAAATGATTCAATGGGTGCATAAGAAATATTCCGCTCTCAAACCAGTAGCAACATACCGAGATACTGGCCAGACAGGATGGTGATACATTTGCTGCCTACTCTGCCTACACGAAAACCCCACTGTGGAACACTTGGAGGACTGAGTTCCTTAGTCCATGATGATTAGTCCAAGGAGAACACATTCTCCCATAGGGGACAAGAAGAATGCCTTGACCGCATGCTCTCTTCTGAACACAATATTTTGCAGGCCTGCATTCTATTGGGTTGTGGAATGTCTCCTTTCACACGCACACCAGATCCTACTAAGTGAAACCTCAGCATATTCAGCCTGGGCCCCAAACACACCAAACGCCAGCAAGGAGAGCCCTTGCAGTTGACTGGTCTCAAGAACAGGGTCAGCCACACCACAACAGCAGATGGCATGCATCACACAAACACACACACACACACACACACACACACACACAAACACCCATCATCCCTTAAGGGCCAGCACTTGGTCACTCCCAGATTTTCTCTTCTTAAAGAGATTAACCTCAGGATGGAATAAGAATGAGATTTAAGAATACGGAGAGGAAGACAGAGACTTATATCCAAGGCAAAGATGGAAGAATCAACTGATGACATTGTAAAAGAACAAGAAAATATCACGGCTAGGCATTCAGAGAAACTTCTACATAGAACACACCCGATGTGGTATAGAAAGCAGCGGCCTGGATACTTCCTGTACATCAGAAAACATAGAAGATATCAGAGAGTCTTGAACCACAGAGATAAACTGATAAAGATAAATGAACCTAAATAGCTCCTGAGGGGAAGATTGGTAGGAGACTGGATGCAAAGTCCGGGAACATGGCAGAAGTAGACGATCCAAATAGTGACCTGGAAGAACTAGTCTAGAAAATAAGAAAGCAAATTCTAAAAGAGAAGGAAGAATGACTGACATGACAATGAGCTTAGGGAATCATCATCTCCAGGAATTGAAAGAGGTTCCTCTTGTAGGAGAAGTAAGAGTGAGTGAAAGAAAGAGGGCTGAACATGGATTTGAGAAATCGGGGCTGAAAATGACCCTCATCTGGTAGCACAAACAGAGGTCCACAATCAGAGGCACAGAGGACTCCCATCACCTTCCACAGAAGCAGAGCACCAAAAGACATAGTGTCATTTCCCCCTGGAAAATCTAGGCATGGGGGAATTCACTTTAGCAAATAGATATGGGAGAATAGTTTGTCCATAGCCCAGTCACTGACTTCAAGACGAAATGCTATACCAGCTCTCGAAGAAAGCCGGATAGGTCAAGCAACACCAGCCCAGGCCAAAACCCTTATCGCCTGCATTTCTGAACAATAAATGAGCAGCGGTTCTTGTCTATAACCACGAGGTTCTCAGAAGTCAATGGTTGGGTCCCAGGATGTGTCAATCAGTTCAGAGGCAGTCTTCAGATAAACTAATTATTCCAAGGTTTTGGCAATGACTGTGGTCTCAGGTTCTCTGCTCAGGGGAAAGTAAGTTTCTCCCTCGCCAGCTCTATCAGCTGATTGTGAACTCTCGGTGTCTCTGTCTAATAAGTGCAAACGCATAGTTTAACAAGATAACAAAAACAAAACCAGGCACAATAATTGACTGGGGGCAGAGGATGATTTATTGAATTTGGACCAAGGTTCCTATGGATGGCAGCTAGGGACAGAGAACCTCCCACCATCCTAAAATACCAGACCTTCGCTCAGAGCTTTGTTTTCCTGGATCTCCTCACCAACCTGAAGCATCCGCTGTGTGTCACACTGTACTGACCCCTTGTTGACACATGTTCATTCTCTTCTGGCTCCATTATAACATGCCCATCTTCTACAACAGGCACTGTTTGCTTATCACATGACATCATTTGGCTGAGGGTCATGAGAGGTAGAAGGCAGGCTTGTGCTGCCACATCTCCATGCAGTTCCACAGGGGTAGCTGCACCACTCTGAGGGAGTGCTCAAGGTTCTTCCACATTCGAATCCTCTTCAATGCGTCCTTTTGGACATACAAGTGGTTTTCCTAAAACGTGCATGGAAGTCTTTCAGATGGCTTCACTTGGGCTATGGGTCTCTTTCAAATTGCTCTCCATTTGCTCCTGTGGACTCCAAGTACCTGAGTCCTTCCTGGACCTAAGGTTCTACACCTAAGTTAGAACCTCCTTTGATGCATGGTCAATTTTTAAGAGTGGGATTCCTTGTTGGCAGCATTTCTGGAGAAGCTTGAGGTACTCATGTCCTCCCTGTTGAAAATTCCAGACATGTCTTTGGCAAGGTTGCGGGTGTTCAGGTTTCTTTCCTTGGGTCTCCCTTCTCCTGTTCAGAGGCTCCGTGATGTTTGGGAGGGCCTTATCCTTGTGCCGGGATCAGATTTCCTCCCCTGAGGTTTTGCTTGAGACCTGATTGTTTCTTGGCCTGTCGTGGTTAATATGGAATGGTGGATGCTTGTCTTTCTCTGGAATCCAGAGGGCTGGTGCTGATAATCACGACCAAACACTATAAATTGGCACATGTAGAAGGTGACAGTGACTCGCTTCACAATATGCCTTGGTGAGAGACCCAGACAGCTCCAGCGGTTTGGGACGGCCTGGTGTGCTCTTGGCCCACCCAGGACTACTGTAACCAATTGAAGTGATCAGGCGTGATGTAATGAGGAGTGGTTGCTATGAACTCAAAGCATTGTGACATCACAAATGCTGCCTTTACTGAAGCAGCTGTCCCTCTCCCATGACCTTGGTGTTTTAAGGCTTTAGGTAGGAAGCCTCAGAAGGACAGAACAAGAGCCCTCTGAGTCTGATCAAGAACTCAGGTTGTCTTGTGGGTTAGAGTCCCACTTACCCTTTCTGGAAAAGGGGAAAGAAAATGATGTTCACTGTACCTTCCTTTACATCAACATTTTCAAAGAGACGGTAAGGTGTCCTTTTTCCACTACAATTTCTAGCGATCTCAAGAAACGGTGAGGCCTCATGGGTATTAACTCTCCATGGGGTTGGTAATCCTGTGTGTGAGGGCGTCCTTTCTGAGAATGATAGATGTGCTGAAGCCCAATGCTCTCCGCAACACTGCCACATGAGGCAAGTGGAAGAATTCATTCTTTCTTATGTCTCAGTAAGAATTTGTGGTGACATGGAGGACAGTGAGATGGTAGTAGTGTCTAATAACCTCGTGCTTGTCTTCAGCCAAAAAGGCAACAGGAATATGACAACAAAACTGCATCGGAGTGGAAATGGATGGGAGCCTACAAGGTAAACTCGACAAAGAGGAAGGTAGTCACAGAGACTATGGGAGAAGGTTGGATACATGGCTTATAGGAGGTTTCATGGTTCATGCATCAGATGGCAGTGATCCCTTGCAAAGGACAAAGGCACAGGAGAGCAGAGCACGCTGGAAACACACAAGTCACCTGTTTCCCAGTGCCATTGGCTGTGACGAGAAGAGCGTCTGAAGGGCATGAGTTCTTGACAACACAAGTCTTGTGTGCTGGAGTTTTCAGATCAGCAGGCTTGGCAGATATAAACTCGAAAGAACTCCATGTTTTTCCTGCATAGGTCACCAACAAGCAACCATGTGCAGACAACCTGGAGACCATGATCAGCGACAATACCAGGACACGCAGTGGGAAGATGGTGGGTCCTGGCAGTGCATCCATGAGAGGCAGTGTTCGTGGAGTTGTCTCAATGGGGGCATAAGAAATATTGGGCTCCCACATGAGGAGAATCAAGACGGAGCTACTGGCAAATACAGGATGATGAGGACATTAGCTGCCTACTCTGCCCACACGAAATCCCAACCATGGAACACTTGAGGGACAGCCTTTCTCACTCCAAGTTGTTTAGTCCAAGTAGAACAGACTCTCCCATAGGGGATGAGAAGAATGCCTTGACCGCATGATCTCTTCTGAACACAGCATTCTGTATGCCTGCATTCTGATGAGTTTGTGGAATGTCTCCTTTTACAGGCACACCAGAGCCCACCAAGGTAAACCTCAGCATATTCAACCCAGGCCCCAAACACACCAAACGGCAGTCAAGGAGAGCCACTCCAGAGGGCTGATCTCAAGGACAGCGTCAGCCACAACACAAACATCAAATGGCATGTATGCCACACACACACACACACACGACAAATCTTAAGGGCCCGCCCATGGTCACTCATTGATCTCTTTTACCTAAATAAATTACCAACAGGATAGAAAACAGAATAAGTATTTCGAATACAGAGAGGAGACAGAGATCTAGATCTAATACAGGATGGAAGAATCAATAGATGCCAAGGAAAAAGAACAAGAAAGGATCACGGCTAGGAAATCATAGTGAAGCTTCTACATATAACACGCCCGATGTAGGTTTGAAAGCAGTGGCCTAGATCCTCCCTATACATCAGAAAACATAGAAGATATCAGAGAGTCTCGAACCACAGAGATAAAACTGATAAAGATAAAAGAACCTAAAGAGCTCCTGAAGAGAAGATTGTAGGAGACTGGATGCAAAGACTGGGAACATGGCAGAAATAGAGGATCCAATTAGTGACCTGGAAGTACAAGCCTAGAAAATAAGGAAGCAAATTCTAAGAGAGAACGAAGAATGACGAAACATGACAATGAGCTGAGGGAATAATCATCCAAAAGGAAATGAAATAGGATGTCTATTGTAGGATAAGTAAGGGTGAGAGAAAGAAAAGAAGGCTGAACATGGATTTGAGAATCGGGGCTGTCAATGACCCTCATCTGGGAGCTGAAAAAGAGTTCCAGAATTGAGGCACACAGGACTCCCATCACCTTCCACATTAGCAGAGCACCAAAAGATATTTTCCCCCTGTAAAATCTAGGCATGAGGAATTCTCTTTAGGCAAATAGGCTTCGGAGAATAGTTCGTCCATAGCCCAGTCACTGACTTCAAGAGGAAAAGCTATACCAGCTCTCAAAGCAGGCCGAATACCTCAAGCAACACCCGACCAAGCCAAAATCCTTATCCCCTGCATATCTGAATGATGACAGAGCAGCGGTTCTTGTCTAGAACCAGGAGGTATTCAGAAGTCAAAGGTTGGGTCCCGGGTTGTGCCCATCAGTTCAGAGGCGGCCTTCAGATCAACTCATGATTCCAACATCTTGGCTATGACTCTGAATATGACTTTTATTTGACTTTTATGTGACTTTTATATGAATTTTACATGACTATAAAATAAATAAAAAATGAATTAAAAAAATAAAAAGATAATTTCTTTACCAAAAAAGATAACATTGTTTGGGAAAAGAAGATTACCTTGAAGCTTAACTCTATATGAACATTCGAAAATAAAAATGAAAAAGGAATACACTAGACTAAACTAAAATAATTTTTTTACAAAATTAGAATGCAAATGAAAAAAATGTGTATGTGTCAAAATGTTCAGGTTAGAACGTTAATATGGATTTTGAAATACTGGACATCTCAGTTTCAAGGTAAATAGGTTAAAAAATTATCTATATAATACAAATCAACCAGAATAGTGGGAATGAGTTAAAAATAAAAGTTGTGTCTATGAATTAGCGGTGGTTGTTCTCTTGTAGTCTTTTTTTTTTTTTTTTTTTTTTTTTTTTTCCTGGTTGGTTTTCTGAGGCAGAGGCCTGTCAGGTGGGTTTTAGTCAATGATGTTCCCTGATTTAAATTCTCCCACCCCTCTCAAGGTGATGGGCTCTGAGGAATCCTGTTTTTTTCAGGTCTTTATTCTTTGGAGGTTTTTATGTTTGTTTAGTTTTTTTTTTTTTTTTTCTCTCTTGCCTTGACTGCTTTTGATGGCTTTTGGAGATGAATGCAAACTCACCCTGATCTCTCTCTCAGGATAATCCTCATTCTTCTCACATGTGGGTGCTGCAGAGCCTATATAAATTCGCCCTTTCCTGCTGTCAGAGCAAATTTTGAGTCGGAGTCCCAGGGAGCACAGAATCTTCTGCTTGTACCCAAACCATTGCAGCAGTGTCTGTCTAGGCATCTCCTGACCATCAGAGAGGTTCCAATTGCCATCCCACACTGAAATTTTCATGCTGGCCCTGGCTGGGAGAGCCTGGTCTTTCTCTGTCTAAGAGTTCTGGGCTTGCAAGCACTCTCTCAGGGGAGGGTGTGGGTCACGCATGTCTCAGGCTCTGATAGAAGGGTGCGTGTCCGAGAGTATGAGCCTGGGCCTTCACGCACATCTCTCAGGAGAGTGTGTGGGGTGCACGCGTGTCTCATGTTCTGATAGTATGGCACGGGTCTAAGCAATGGACTGGGCCTTTGCACACCTTTCTCAGGGGATGGTAAGGGGTGCAGGTGTCTCAGGCTTTGTTAGCAAGTCTCATTGCTCTGCTGCTTGGTGAGGCTCCAAGACCCTAACAGGAGCTGAAAACCACATGATCATGGGTGTGCTGTTGGCTCAGGGAACAAAACATCGTTTTTCCAACACACTCTCATTGGCTCAGCACCAGGGAATCTGTACTGGGTGTGGGGACTTAAGCCCCTGTCCTTAGCTGCCATGATTCACACAATTTACCTTCAATATCCTTTGCACTTTTTGAATGCTTTCAACCAGAGTCCAAGTTAATGCTTGTCCCCAGACTCAGAACACTCTTGTATTGGGTTATTACTTTCCAATTGGTGGCCTTAGGTGGGTCCCTTGAACTTTTGTTTATTTCAAAAACAGTCCAACGTTCTCACTCCACTTTACCTGCCCACTGATGACTTCTGCGCTGGCAGAGATCCAGACATATATAATTCTGATCTCAGGCTGTTTTCATGGGTAATCAGAATTCTTTGGTAGGAAATCACTTCACTTTGGAGTACAGGTTGAAATGGCACCTCCTCTTACTTGCCCATCATCTTGTATCCTCTCACATGACACTTATAATAAAATTTCAAGAGATAGGAATTTGGCATTTTATGGATAGATTATCAAATTCATGTGCATTGAAAACTCACATTCCATCACTTTCAGCCACAATTCCTGCAAAGAATGTCCCATTTTGTCCTGTTTTATAAACACGTATTCCCACTAACATGCCTACAAAGGAAGACAAAAGTTTAAGAGTAGTATTGCTTGTCCATTTCCCCCTGCTTTTTCACATGTTTCTTTACTACCATAATGGGGTGAAATCATACGTTATTTGTCTTTCTGAGACTCAGAGATGTGACATAGTCCAATGCTCTCCACAACATTGCCACATGAGGCAATTGGCAAGAATTTATTCTTCCTTATGGCTGGGTAAGTGTCTGTGATGCCTTTGGAAGATAATAAGATGTTAGTAGTCTCTGGGAACTCCAGGCTTGTCATCAGCCATGAACACAACTGGAAGATGACTACATCAACTGTGACTTGGTGGAAATTGACCTGAAGCCTACAGACCAAACTCTACAGCAAAAGAGAAAAGAAGTCAAAGAGACTATGGGAGAAAATTGGAGACATGGCTTAGGGAGAAGTAGGCAGTGGTGCTTCAGACGGCAGTAAGCCAATGCAAAAGCAAAGGCACAGGAGAGATGAGAACACTGGGAACCCACAGGTAGCATGTTTCCCAATGCCACTTTCTCTAACCAGCAGCTTATCTGAATGGTACAAGTCCTTGCCAACAAAGGGTGTTGAGTCTGGAGTTTTCAGATCATCAGTCTTGGCAGATATCGATTTGAGAGAAAACTGTCTTTCCCCTTAGAGGACACCAACAAACAACCAGGTGCAAACAGCCTGGAAATCAAGATCAGAGACAGTTCCAGCAGAGACAGAAGGAAGATGGTGGTTTCTGGCAGTGTATCTGTGAGAGGCACGGCTCGTGGAGATGATTTGATGGGGCAAAAGTAATTTGGGGCTCTAGCACAAACAGCATAAAGACCGAACTACTGGCAAAGACAGGACGGTGAGGACATTAGCTGCCTCACGTACAAAAACGAAGTCCAAACCATGGAACACTGTGGAGACTGTCTTTCTCAGTCCAAGTTGCTTACCCAAAGGAGAACAGACTCTCCAGTAAGGGACTAGAAGAAAGCCCTTCTACCATGCTCTCTTTAAAACACAGCATTCTGCAGGTGTTTGTCTGTTGAGTTGGTTGAACGTATCCTTTCTTAGGCAAACCAGTGCACACAAAACTAAACCACACCATATTCAGCACAGAAACACTAAAATGGCATGCAAGGAGAGACCCTGCAGATGACTGTCTTAATGTCAGGGGACAGCCACAACACAAAAACAGAGGGTATGCACCCGAGACTTCCTCAATGGCCAGACCTTGGCCACCCCATGATCTCTTCATCCTAAAGGCATTACCCTAAGGGTAGAAAACAGAATGGGCTTTGTGAATAAAGAGAAGAAGACAGAGACCTGGATCCAATGCAAAGATGGAAGACTCAATTGATGCTGAGGAAAAGAATTAGAAATGATCATAGCAAGGCAATCAAAGTTAAACTTTTAAATGTAACAAGCCCGATGAGGGATTGAAAGCAATATCCAGAATACTCACTGTACATAGAAAAAGACAGAAGACTGCAGGGAGTCTCCTACCACAGAGATAAAAGTGATAAAAAAATAAAATCTAGGGTCTCTGATAATAAGATTGGTAGCAGACTGGTTGCAAGGCCAAGAAGCTGGCAGAAGCAGAGGATACAATTAGTGACGTGGTAGAAAAATACTGGAAAATAATGGAAGGTAAGTGAAAGAGAGAAGGAAAAATGATGGAACATGACAATAAGCTTATGGAAATCATCAACTCCAAGGGAAAAAAAAAAAGAGGTGCCTATTCTTGCACACCTAGGAGTGAAAGAATAAAGAAGGCCAAATATTTCTTTGAGTATCAGAGCTGAAAATGTCCCTGATCTTGATTAGAAACAGAGCTCCATATTAAGAGGCAGAGAGTACTCCCATCACCATCAACAGATTCAGAGCAATACAATACAGTGTCATCCCCCATGCAAAAAATAGCAAAGGAGTTATTGTCGTAATGCAAAAAATGTGTGCGAGAGTAGTTTTTCCATAGCCAAGTCACTGACTTCAAGGCGAACAGTTATACCAGCTCTCAAAGCAGGTCGGATAGAACAATCAACACCAGCCCAAGCCAAAATGTGTATACCCTGCATTTCTGAACAATGACAGAGCAGTGATTCTTTATAGAACTCTGAGGTATTAAGAAGACAAAGATTGGGTCCTGGGGTGTGTCCATCAGTTCAAAAACGGCCTTCAGCTTAGCTCATGATACCAGGGTCATGGCCTTGTCTCTGGTCTCGAGTTCCCTGTTCAAGGGCAACTCTGATTTCCCACCATATCTCCAACCCGGAAGTGTGATCATTCTGTTTCTCTCTCAAGTACGTTCATGTATATTGTTGGACATAAATAATTTTTAAAATGTTTACAATGATTTACTAGGACCAGAGTATTGTTTATTTTTATTTTTTTTTGTTTCTAGTATTTTATTTATTTTATTTTTTTATATAATTTTTATTTTTTATAAACATATATTTTTATCCCCAGGGGTACAGGTCTGTGAATCACCAGGTTTACACACTTCACAGCACTCACCAAAGCACATACCCTCCCCAATGTCCATAATCCCACACCCTTCTCCAAAACCCCCTCCCCCCAGCAACCCTCAATTTGTTTTGTGAGATTAAGAGTCACTTATGGTTTGTCTCCCTCCCAATCCCATCTTGTTTCATTTATTCTTCTCATACCCACTTAAGCTCCATGTTGCATCACCACTTCCTCATATCAGGGAGATCATATGATAGTTGTCTTTCTCTGCTTGACCTATTTCGCTAAGCATGATATGCTCTAGTTCCATCCATGTTGTCGCAAATGGCAAGATTTCATTTCTTTTGATGGCTGCATAGTATTCCATTGTGTATATATACCACATCTTCTTGATCCATTCATCTGTTGATGGACATCTAGGTTCTTTCCATAGTTTGGCTATTGTGGACATTGCTGCTATAAACATTCGGGTGCACGTGCCCCTTTGGATCACTACGCTTGTATCTTTAAAGTAAATACCCAATAGTGCAATTCCTGGGTCATAGGGCAGTTCTATTTTCAACATTTTGAGGAACCTCCATGCTGTTTTCCAGAGTGGCTGCACCAGCTTGCATTCCAACCAACAGTGTAGGAGGGTTCCCCTTTCTCCACATCCTCGCCAGCATCTGTCATTTCCTGACTTGTTGATTTTAGCCATTCTGACTGGTGTGAGGTGATATCGCATTGTGGTTTTGATTTGTATTTCCCTGATGCTGAGTGATATGGAGCACTTTTTCATGTGTCTGTTGGCCATCTGGATGTCTTCTTTGCAGAAATGTCTGTTCATGTCCTCTGCCCATTTCTTGATTGGATTATTTGTTCTTTGGGTGTTGAGTTTGCTAAGTTCTTTATAGATTCTGGACACTAGTCCTTTATCTGATATGTCGTTTGCAAATATCTTCTCCCATTCTGTCAGTTGTCTTTTGATTTTGTTAACTGTTTCCTTTGCTGTGCAAAAGCTTTTGATCTTGATGAAATCCCAATAGTTCATTTTTGCCCTTGCTGCCCTTGCCTTTGGCATTTTTCCTAGGAAGATGTTGCTGTGGCAGAGGTCGAAGAGGTTGCTGCCTGTGGTCTCCTCAAGGATTTTGATGGATTCCTTTCTCACATTGAGGTCCTTCATCCATTTTGAGTCTATTTTTGTGTGTGGTGTAAGGAAATGGTCCAATTTAATTTTTCTGCATGTGGCTGTCCAATTTTCACAGCACCATTTATTGAAGAGGCCGTCTTTTTTCCATTGGACATTCTTTCCTGCTTTTTGAAGATTAGTTGACCATAGAGTTGAGGGTCTATTTCTAGGCTCTCTATTCTGTTCCATTGATCTATGTGTCTCTTTTTGTGCCAGTACCATGCTGTCTTGATGATGACAGCTTTGTAATAGCGCTTGAAGTCTGGAATTGTGATGCCACCAACGTTGGTTTTCTTTTTCAATATCCCTTTGGCTATTCGAGGTCTTTTCTGGTTCCATATAAATTTTAGAATTATTTGTTCTATTTCTTTGAAAAAGATGGATAGTACTTTGATAGGAATTGCATTAAATGTGTAGATCGCTTTAGGTAGCATAGGCATTTTCACTATATATATTCTGCCAATCCAGGAGCATGGAACATTTTTCCATTTCTTTGTGTCTTCCTCAATTTCTTTCATGAGTACTTTATAGTTTTCTGAGTATAGATACTGTGTCTCTTTGTTTAGGTTTATTCCTAGGTATCTTATGGTTTTGGGTGCAATTGTAAATGGGGTTTACTCCTTAATTTACATTTCTTCTGTCTTGTTGTTGGTTTGGACTTATGTCCCTATGGAATGCAGGCAGGTAGAGAGCACCTCCCACCATCTTAAAGTGCCAGGCATTCACTCTGTGCTCCCTTGTCCATTCTCCTGTTCTTTGTCTTCCTTTACCTCCTCACCAACCTGTATCACCCACTGTCTGTCCCAGTATAGTGGCCCTTTGTTGTGACATTGTTTATCCTTTCCTGGTTCCATTAGAACATGCCCATCTTCTGCAAGAAGCACCGTTTGGTTATTACCTGAAACCATTTGGGGGATGGTAATGAGAAGGTTAAGGAAGGCTTGTGCTGCCATATCTCAATTCAGTTCTGCAGAGGGTAGCTACACCACCCTGTGGGCATGCTCAAGGTTCTGCAACATTGGAGTCCTCTTCCATTTTTCTTTTGTAGATACACGTTTTTATCTTGAAACGAGCAAGAGTGTCATTCAGATGGCTTCCCTTAAGCTATAGGTCTCCTCCAACATGCTTCATGCTTGCTCCTGTAGACTCCAAGTAAATGAGTCCATCCTGGGACTCAGGTTCTAGGGTGTAGAGTCTGACTTTGGTGCTTGGTCAGTTTTGAAGATTGGGAGGCCCTATGTCATGATTTATTGAGATGCCAGAGGAACCCATATCCTTGCTGTTGTAGACTCCAGACATAACTTTGGCAGGGTTGCAGGTGTTCCCTATGAGATTTCCTTGGGTGGAACTTTTCCTGGTCAGAAGTGCCCTGATTGGGATGGAGGACCATAACATATGCAGGACATGGAGTTCATTCCCTGTCTCTTTTTTGAGACCTGATTATTTCTTGGCCTTTATTGGGTAAGATGGATTGGGGGATACTTGTCTTTCTCAGGAGTCCAGATGGCTTTTGTAACTGTCACGACAATATACTACAAAATTGGCCATGGAGAATGCTACACTGACTCGCTTCTCAAACTGACTTGGTTAGAGACCCAGGCGGCTACAGTATTTGGGGGAGCTGTGGATCCTCTTGAACCATTCATGACTACAACATCCAAGTGTAGATCAGGCGTGGTTTGGGGAGGAGGGGTTGCTATGACCTCAAAGCTTTGTGACATCAGAGAAGATGTCTTAACTGAAGCAGCAGTTCCTCTCTCATAACCTTTGAGTCCTATGGCTTTAGGTAGGAAGCCAGAAAAGGGCTAAAAAGAGCCCTGAGCCTGATTAAGAACTCAGATTTTCTATGTGTTAATTTCCACTTTCCCTTTCTATAAAAATAGAAAAGAAAATGATGTACAGCATAACTTTTTTTTTTTTTACGCCAACATTTCTCCAGAGATGGCAAGGTTTTCTTCTTTCCACTGCAATGTCTAGAGATCTCAATAAACAGTGAGGCCCTGGGTATCATCAGCTCTCTGTGATGTTTGTCATCCTGTGGGTAACAGAGTCCTTGTTCAGCATCTTTACCTATGGATCAGTAATGACTAAGGGACGGAAAGTCCTTTTTCAAGGATAAATGTTAGAATATGTATGTATTATGCTGTCTGTGTCCTCATCTCCTCGTGTTAAGAAACACTATTCATAAGGGATTAGGGCTCTATCTACCAGGCTTTACCTTGGACAGCTTTTCAAATGCTTCAAGAAGATTGACATTCTGCATGATAACTAACCTTTAAGGAAGAACCCATGAGAGCACTCCTTGTAGTTAACTCTACCTGCTGTGGTAATGGGTATAGCCATGTTGACTACTTCTCATTAATCAGAGGAAAATGAACGGCTTATAAGGATGGCCTGCAAGGCCCAATAGATCAGAACTGTGGATTGAGTTGCATTGCCCTCACAAGGACTATTGGATAAAGAAGGAGTTGTCCACATTGGCAACAGAGTATTCCTCTGCCATCAGAGAGGATGAACCCCTGGTACTTGCATTGACATGCATGTCACAGGATGCCAAATGAAAAAGGCAAGCAGACAAAGGGAAATATAATATGTCTTCTCTCATATGTGCCCCAGGATGAATACCATGGGCCTTAGTAGAAAGAAGGGGAGATGGAAGGGGAAGAAGTCACAGAAGGAGACAAACCAGAAGTGACTCAGTACTCTGAGGTTACAGAAAAGAAAGACATGCAGGAAATGAGGGAACTGGCTAATGGGTGTTGAGGAGTTGTGGAACATCTTAGAGTTTTAGGATGAACTCTAGGTCATATATGGAACTAAAGCATCCGTGAATACTTGTCAAAATCGAATGATGGATGATAGGCCTATTTCCTCAACAGAACAAAAAATTAAAATAAAAACAAACTGGCCCTTTCAAAAGCAGGTAAAGATAGACAGAGAAAAAGAAAAATTATATTTTTCTTATGAAAATGGCATGGAATTTGTTTCCTATAATGTCCTTATCTGAATTGGGTGTTCATACTTGTAAATTACAGTCTACCCGCCTCCTCCATTTGTGGATTTGATGAGAAGAAACGACATTGCCTTCATCAAATGTCTAGAAATGTTGACCAGAAAAATGATTTGGATATGACCTTCTGTGTGTTGGGAGGTGTTGGATTACTGCTTCAAACGCTTTAGTCACTACTAGAGAGCTAAGGTTTTGTAGGGTTCCTGGCTTAATATGTGTTCCTGATTTGATATGTGTCTTGGAATTTAGCCTTTTTCTCAGTGTTGGAATTTTATCCTTTTTCTCAGTGTTGGATTTGCTGGAATAATTGTGTAGATGTGTCATTTAGGTTATTTTTTTTTCCTTTCTATCAGTTTTCATATGATCTTATAATTCCATCTGTATGCTATTCTCTCTGTTTAATCCAGGTAATGGCTATTCCTGTTTGTTAAAGTTTTCAAAACTGATAATTGAGTTCTCCAGATTTTTTTCTATTGTTTTGTTTGTATTTCTTTTATTCCAATGATCATATATATTATCTCTCTTTTTCTGTTCACTTTGGATTCCATTTCTTCTTTTTCTAGTTCCTTATGCCATCGGTTAGGTTGCTTTTATTCGGTGCTTTGAATTTTTAAAAATAAACACATTTAGCCCTATATTCTTTCCCCAAAGAATGTTTTGGCATCATCTCATAAGTTTCTTTTCTTTCATTTGTTGAAAGTACCTTATGATTTTCCTTTTGATTGTCCTTCTTTGAGGCATTGATAGTTTGGGAGTGTTTGTGTTTTCCACCTATTAGTGTGTGGCTGTGTTTCCCATTCATAAGTGATTTCTTTCCTTTTTCATATCTTTGTGGTCATAAGTATACAAGAAAGGAAATGAATTCTCTTCTATTAATTATTACTGGGTTTTTACTTCAGCACAGGATCTGATAGACAATGTTAGGTCTGCCCTTGGGAAGAACTTCTCTTATGGTTCTCCGAGAAACAATCTTCTGCATGTTCTCCTATGCTCAGGTGGTCTAGAGAGCCCATGATGACGTCTGTTATTCCTTCCCACCTATCCCTCTGCATGATTTGTCCTGTGTTACAAGTGGATATCATCGTCCTCAAAATTTTGGATGGTGGTCCCCAACTCCCTTCTGTTCTGTTAATATGCTTCCAACATTTAAATACAACCAAGTTGGTGGTGTATCTGTTGGCAATTCTTCCAAGTTTCTGAAGTTATGATGCTCAATCAAGACAAAACACCTTCTGGTAATATTATGTCTCTTGAAGGCATAAAATTTCTCTATCTGCCATAGGCACCAATGGATTGGTTCTCTTATCTTTTCAATTGCAATACCTATGTTTACCCAAATCCTTAACTTCCAAGCTATTGTATCTTTATAGTCGAAGAATCTCCTATGGCTAACATAAGGTCGAGCTGGTTTTGTTTTGTTAGTTTGTCTGTTTGTTTGTTTTCTTGTTGATCTTTTTTGCCTTTTTTTTTTTCAATTTTCATCTTTCCAACAACGTTTTTATAGGAATAGGAGTATTTAGTCCTGAATACTTCAACTAATTATTGATGGGTACAGACTTAACTTTCTCATTTTCGTTGTTTTTTTGACTTGGATTCTCAGTGCCTTTCCCATTTATGGTATTTTTCTTTGGGTTTGCTTACTTCCGTGCGATTCCTCCCATCTTCCCCATCTTTTGTGTGTCTTATTTGTGTGTGTGTGTGTGTGTGTGTGTGTGTGTGTGTGTGTATGTATGTTGTCTGTGTGTTTCACATAACAATTATAATGATATATCAAGTAGTTATATTTCTTTCCTTTATGGATAGCAATTCAATTTGATATGCCTTGAAAACTCACATTCCATTACTTTCAGGCACATTTCCTGCAAGGAATGTCCCATTAAGTCCTCTCTTATAAACTCATATTCTCACTAACTTGCCTTCAAAAAAACACCAAATTTTAAGAGCCTGGTTAGAGGAGTATTGTTTGTCCCCTTTTCCCTTGCATATTCACATGCTCCTTGACTAGCATGAGAGAGCAAAATCATATGTTATTTGTCTCTCTGAGACTGATAGATGTGACATAGCCCTATGCTTTCCACAATCATGCTCCATGAGGCAAGTGGAAAGAATTCATTCTTGGTTATGGCTGGGAAAGAGTCCGTGGTGCTTTTGGAGGACAGTGAGATGTTAGTAGTGTCTGGGAACTCCAGGCTTCTCTTTAGCCAGCAAGACAACTAAAAGATTACTATATCAAGTGCAACATGGAGACCTGCAGGCTACAAAGTGAATGCCACAGCAAAAGATAAAAGAAGTCGCAGAGACTTTGGGAGAAGACTAGAGACGTGATTAGGGGAGACAGGGTATTGGTGCTTCAGAGGGCAGTGAGATAATCCAAGGAGAGAAGGCACAGGAGAGTGCACACTGGGAACCCAAAAGGAGCATGCATCCTTATGCCAGTGGTTTCGACCAGCAGAAAGTCTGAATGGCCAGGAAGTTGGCAGAAGCAGAGGATCAAATTGATAATCTAGAAGACAAATACTGGAAAAAACAGAAGCAAATCCAGAGAGAGAAAAAGGAATGGTGGAATTTGACTATGAGCTTAGGGAGGTCATCAACTCCTCAGAAAGGAAAGAGGTGCCTAATTTAAGAGAACTAGGAGTGAGAGAGAAAAAATAGTGCTGAACATGTCTTTGAGAAATCAGAGCTGAAAATGTCCCTCATCTGGGAGCAGAAACAGAGATCCAGATTCAGAGACACAGAAGTGTCCCATCTATGTCAACAGAAGCAGTGCATCACAAGACATAGTGACATTCCCCCCTGCAAAATATAGCAAGGGAGGAATTCTCTTAACCGAAATATGCTCGGGAGAATTGTTTGTCCATAGCCAAGTCACGGTCTTCAAGAAGACAAGATATACCCATTCTTGAATGAGGTTGGATAGAGCATGCAACACCAGCCCAAAGGAAAATCTGTATCCCCTGCATTTCTGTACAATGACAGAGCACTGGTTCTTGTCTAGAAATAGGATGTATTAAGAAGACAAAGATTGGGTCCTTTGGTGTGTCCATCAGTACAGAGGCCGCCTTCAGCTCAACTCATGTGCCCAGGGTCATGGAATCAACTCTGGTTTCAGGTTCCATGCTCTGGGGCAAGTCAGCTACACCCTCTCCAGCTCCATCCCCTATTGTGATCTCCCTGTCTGTCAGTCGTATACATGCATGCCGATATTTTGGCAAAAAACAAAAACAAATAAACAAACAAAAAACAGTGTACAAGTATTGACTGGGGCCAGAGGATGGTTTATTTAATTTGGATTTAGGTCCCTATAGAATGAATCCAGGTACAGAGCAACTCCCATGATCCTGAAATGCCAGACCGTCAGTCTGAGCTCCCCTGTTCATTCAGTTATCTTTGTCTTCCTGTATCTCCTCACCAACCTGTAGCATTTGCTGTCTGTCCCGCTCTAGTGTCCCTTTGTTTTCACATTGTTCATTCTCTCCTGGTTCCATTAGAACATGCCCATTTTCCGAAAGAGGCACTGTTTGTTTATCACATGAACAATTTGGGGATGGTCATGAGAGGGTTAAGGCAGGCTTGTGCTGACACATCTCCATTCAATTTCCCAGAGGGAAGCTGCACCAACCTGTGGGAATGCTCAAGGTTCTGCAACATTCAAATTCTCATCCTTGCTTCCTTTTGGAGATACATGTTGTCATCCTGAAACGTGCACGAAAGTCATTCAAATGATTTCACTTGGGTTATGGTTCTCTTCCAACAAGCTCTGCGCTTGCTCCTGTGGACTCCAAGTACATGAGTCCGAACTGGGCCTCTGGTTCTCGGGTGTAGGGTCTGTCCTTGTGCTTGGTCACTTTTGAAGATTGGGAGACCGTTTTGGCACGGTGTCTGGAGACACTAGGTTTACTCATTTCCTCACGGTTGAAGACTCCAGACATATCTTTGGCATGGTTTTGTGTGTTCCCTGGGAATTTTACTTGATGGCACTTTTTCTGGTCAGAAGCTCCCTGATTGAGTGGGAGGACCATAGACATGTGCGGGGCGTGGAGTTCCACCCCTGAGTCATTGATTGACGCCTGAATCTTTCTTGTCCTATCATGGGTAAGATGGAATGGTGGATTCTTGCCTTTCACCGGGGTCCAGAGGCTGGTGGTGATAGTCATACCCAAAGACTACGAATTCGACCATGGAAAACATGACACCGATTCACTTCATAACTGCCTTCGTGAGAGATCCAAGCAGCTCCTGTGGTTTGGGAGGGCTTGGGAGCCTCTAAGCCCACCCATGACCACTCCATCCTAGAATAGTGATCAGGTGTGGGTTGAAAAGGAGTGGTTGCTTTGAGTTCAAACCTTTGTGACATCACAGAAGTTGGATTCACTGAAACAGCAGTCCCTCTCTCATGACATTTGAGTCCTATGGCTTTAGGGACTAAGACCCAGTAAGGACAGAAAAAGAGCCCTCTTTGATTAGTCAAGAAATTAGGTTGTCTTGTGTGTTAATTTCCCACGTCCCCTTTGTATACAAAGAAATGAGAAATGATGTTAGGTGTAGCATCATTTAGATTAACATTTCTCCAGTGATGGCAAAGTTTTGCTATTTCCAATGCAATATCTAGAGATCTCAAGAAACAGTGAGGCATCTTGGGTATTATCAGCTCTCAGAGGTATGTCATCATGTGGGTGATAGTCCTTTCCCAGCCTCTTTTCCTTATGGGTCAGAAAAGACTAACCCATACAGAAAGTCCCTTCTCTATCATTTCCTGGTCAACATTTCTAGACATTTAAGGAAGACAATGTCGTGTCTTCTCATTGATTCCAGAAATGGAGAACTCAGTTAGACTCTAATTTCATGTCATTTTAATAAGTATAGATAATAAAATATAATTATTTCCTTTTCACTGTAGGTCTTCAACTGCTTTTGAAAGGGCCAGTTTTGTTGTTGTTGTTATTGTTTTGTTTGTTTTTTAGAATTGTTGATTTATTTTATTGTACATCCAAAACTAATATAACACTGTATATCAATTATATTTAAATAAAAACAACAAAAATAAAATGGGAAGGTATACAAGAATTTTTGGTACACAGTAATTTTTTTTTATTTAAGTTACCAGTTTATTGTTTACTTTCTTTTTTTTTAATTTCTTTTGAGTGTGGCGGTATTTATTGTTTTTGCACTACACCAAGTGCACGATGCTATCCATGTCCTCTCTAATATCCACCAGCTAGTATTCCCAATTACCCATCCCACAACCATTCAAAACCCTCAGATTGGTTTTCAGAGTACATAGTCTCTCAAGGTTCACCTTCCCTTCCAATTTACCTCAATTCCCTTCTCCCCTACATCTCCCCTTGCCCTCCATGTTATTTGTGATGCTCCACAAATAAGTGAAACCATATATAATTGACTCTCTCTGCTTGATTGTCTCCAGCATAATCTCTTCCTGTCCTGTTCATGGTATTTCAATAGTTTTGTATTCATCCTTTCTGATGGAGGCATAATACTCCACAGTCCATATGGACCAGATCTTCCTTATCCATTTGTCCATCTTGTTTCTTTCCACAGTTTGACAACCGTGGCCATTGCTGCTATAAACATTGTGGTACAAACGGGCCTTCTTTTCACTACATCTGTGCCATTGGGGTAAATACCAAATAGTGTAATGGCAGGGTACAAGGGATGCTCATTTTTAATTTCTTGAGGAATCTCCACACTGTTTTCCAAACTGGCTGCACCAACTTGTATTCCCACCAACAGTGTAAGAGGGTTCCCCTTTCTCCACATTCTCTCCAACACATGTTGATCCTGTGTTGCTAATTTGGGCCATTATAATTGGTGTAAGGTGGTATCTCAATGTGGTTTTCCTTTGAATCCCCATGAGGGCTAGTGATGATGAACATTTTTTCATGTGTCCGATAGTCACTTGTAGATCTTCTTTGGAGAAGTGTCTGTTCGTATATTCTGCTCATTTTTTACATGATTGTCTGCTTTGTATATGTTGAGTTTGAGGAGTTCTTTATCGATCCTGGATATCAACCTTTTATCTGTATTCTCATTTGCAAATAGCTTCTCCCATTCCGTGGATTTCCTCTTTGTTTGTTGACTGATTCTATTGCTTTGCAGAAGCTTTTGATTTTGATAAAGTCCCAAAATTCATGTTTACTTTTGTTTCCTTTGCCTTTGGAGACATATCTTGAAAGAAGTTGCTGTGGCTGATATCGAAGAGATTACTGCCTATGTTTTCCTCTAGGATCTGATGGATTCCTGTCTCACATTGAGGTCTTTTATCTATTTTGAGCTTACCTCTGTGTAAGAGAATGGTTGATTTTCATTCTTCTACAAATGAATGTCCATTTTTCCCAGCACCATTTATTTATTGAAGAGACTGTCTTTTTTCCATTGGATATTTTTTTCCTGTTTTGACGAAAATTATTTGCCCATTGAGTTGAGGGTCCATATATGGGCTATCCTCTTTATTCCACTCGTCTATGTGTCCGTTTTTATGCCAGGACAATGCTGTTTTGGTGATCACAACTTTGTAGTAATTCTTGAGATAAGGTAGGCAATGCCCCAGTTTTATGTTTGTTTTTCAACATTTCTTTAGAAATTCTGGGTCTCTTCTGATTCTATACAAATTTTAGGATTATTTGTTCCAGCTCCTTGAAAAATACCGGTGGAATTATGATAGGGATGGCATTAAAACGATAGATTGCTCTAGGCAGTATAGACATTTTGACAATGTTTTTTCTTCCAATGCAAGATCATGGAATGATCTTCCCTTTTTGTGTGTGTCTTCTTCAATTTCTTTAATGGGTGTTCTGTAGTTCCTCAAGTACAGCTCCTTTACTGCCTTGTCAAAGATTAATTGACCATAGAGTTGAGGGTCCATATCCGGGCTCTCTACTCTCTTCCACTTGTCTATGTGTCTGTTTTTATGCCAGTACGATGCTGTCTTGGTGATCACAGCTTTGTAGTAAAGTTTGAAATCAGGTAATGTAATGCCCCCCATTTTATTTTTGTTTTTCAACATTTCCTTAGCGATTCTGGGTCTCTTCTGAGTCCATACAAATTTTAGCATTATTTGCTCCAGCTCTTTTAAGAGTATCGGTGGGATTTTTATCAGAATAGCATTGAAAGTATAGATTGCTCTAGGCAGTATAGACATTTTAGCAATGTTTATTTTCTGATCCAAGAACATGGAATGCTCTTCCATCTTTTTGTGTCTTCTTCAAATGTTTTCATGAGTGTTCTGTAGTTCCTCGAGTACAGATACTTTACCTCTTTCGTTAGTTTTATCCCCAGGTATCTTATAGTTTTTTTTTTGTTGTTTTTTTTTTTTTTTTGCTATAGTAAATAGAATCGATTCTCTAATTTCCCTTTCTTTATTTTCATTACTAGTGTATAAGAAAGCCACTGATTTCTGTAGAGTGACTTTGTATCCTGCCACTTTGCTGAATTGCATGAGTTCTAGTAGTTTGGGGGTGGAGTGTTTTGGGTTTTCCATATAAAAAATAATGTCATTTGCAAAGAGAGAAGGTTTGACTTCTT